>NC_054579.1:34121-68852 GCF_017654505.1 Polyodon spathula | reverse complement strand
AAGACAGGTCCACTCCCACCTCACATAGCACACACTGTATATATAACGGGCATTATTAGCTAGAGGAAGACAGGTCCGTTCCCACCTCACACAGCATACACTGTAGATATAACAGCCATTATTAGCTAGAGGAAGACGGGTCCATTCCCACCTCACACAGCATATACTGTATATATAACAGCCATTATTAGCTATAGGAAGACAGGTCCATTCCCACCTCACACAGCATACGAACATATAAACAAACTTCTGCTGGGGTAAGAATTGTGCTGTTCCGTCTCCTGACAGGCAGCTTTTTTTTCCTAAGGAGCGGAGAAAGTCCAGCTCCTCTTCCTTCATTTGCTTCCTCAACTTCTCCATCAGCTCCTCTTCTCTCCTCCTCTGTTCTTCCTCATGTTTCTGTTTCATCTCCTCTTCTTTCCTGCTCAGCTCCTCTTTGTGTTTCTTATTCAGCTCCTGTTCCTTTAGTCTCATCCTTTCTTCTACCTGCTGGTAAATCTCATTTGGGAGGTAGCAGCCTCCACTTCCCTTCACCATGTTGTCTATCTTGTCCAGGGGCTGTGTGACCTGAGTGCGATCGCTCCTCTTCTTATTGTTGAGAACATGATACCTGTTCCCACATTTCTCAACAAGCTGCTGGAGCTTCTCTCCAGCTTCCTCAATGTACTGCTGAATCTTCCTGCCTCTCAGATAATCCCAGCGAGTGAAAAGGATCATCGTGTTCCTCACAGCTCTCTCACCAAACAGCTCCTGCACTTTATCAAAGGATCTGCAACACTCTTCTACTATAGACTCACGGTGAGAGGCAATCGTTTGTTTTGTATACACGGGTATCACCAGGAGGAAAGCGTGGGGTCCCGGGGCAGACAGAGAAACACATCTCTCAATCTCAACCCGGTCTGTGTCTAACAAGTCTGGAGTGTTGACCACAGTGACCTGTCTCCCAGACACTTCCCCTGTTCTCTTCTCACACTCCTTTGTTACAGCGGAGAAGATGAATCCCGATCTTCCCTCCGCTCTGTCCAGGATGGTGTTTCCTGATGCACTCTTCCCAGCCCATCCTCCCCCAAGCAGCACGATCCTCAGCTCAGAGGCGCTGAGCAGCTCTTGAGAAACAGTTTCTTCAGCCATGATCCCCCGCCCTGTTAGAGAAAGAACAGTTTGCTCCTCTTAGAAATGAAAGCCAGGGCTGCTGCTGAGACACTAACGCGCGTTTTATTTATTGTTGTTTTATTTTACTTTCACTTTGTAATCACAGACGGGTGTGGTCATGGATTTTATACTGCAGATTATCCCACTCGATAAAGCAGGCAACGTCGAGACGTATTATAAAGAAAACAGCGTTTATTTTATCAAATAAGATTGTAAAAAAAAAGCGTTTGTTTTGGTTTTGATACTTGACCTTGTTGAAAAAACTTGAGCACAGCGAGTCAAACTTTGGACTTTGGCTTTGATTGGAAAATAAAGAAGAACAGGAAAAAGGGACTTCCGATTATTTGCGAACAAAGCTACGCAGCCAATAATATGTGGTCGGAGGCTGAATTATTTGTCATTACAAAAAATTTGTTGAGTGTGAAAACTTTTGGAGCGCTGCCCCCCCCACCCCCCCCCCCCCCCCTCTCTCTCCTCTCTCTCTCTCTCTCTTTCGTCTCTTTCTCTTTCTCTCTTTCTCTCTTTCCCTTTCTCCTCCCTCTCTCTCTCTCTCTCTCTCGCTCACCCTCTCTCTCGCGGGCGGGAGAGAGATCTCCCCGCGTCAACGCTAACCGCCAAATTTTTTACTCCTACCGCTCCCGCTCCCGCATCCCGCCCCCACACCAAGCCCCGCCACCAACCCCCGCTACAGCCGATCCACTGAACTTGCAGCACCTATTTGGCGTGCTCGGCGTGTCTGGTCCACGACCTTCGCTGTGTGGCGGGTCCTCGGGCTACTTCAGTCGGCGCAAACAACCCAACGCAATTATTCTTCACCAAGCACGACGACGGATGGCCTTAGCCGTAAACGAGCTCTACGCGACCGCTCCAACAGAAAGAAGTCTACACGTTACGCGCCTATTCATGCTCTTACTCTTAATTGTGGCCCTGAACCTTGGTTGATCCTTTTTGGGTGAACAGACAAGTCTCCGAGAGTAAGGGAACGTTCTCACACAAAATTGTCGCGCCAGGGGCCGGCAAGGTGCAACCCCCCCACCCCCCCCCCACCCCCCAAAACAAAACAAAAAATTTTGCCAAAGGTTATTCTGCGGCGATTGATTGTTAGTGAAAGGAAGGTGTGTAATTTGAGTTTTGTCATGTTTTGGGGTGGGGTTATATTGTAAAAAAGTAAGTATAATTTGAAATTTTTTTTGTAAATTTTGTGTTGTCGCGGCGGCTGTAATTATTCTTTAGTTGCGTTAAATTTTTAGCAAAATACAAAATTCAAACCCGAAGTGTTTTATTCATTTGTGTTTAAACTTGTAAATATAATTAGAAACATATATTAAGCCACCCGATAATAATAATAATAATTACCTGATAACTTATTTTCTCCACAGATTCCGCTTCATAATCTTGACCATTTTGTTTTTATTATATCCCGTTAACATTTTTCCCAGGACCCCCCCCCCCGCCCCCCCCCGCGTGTAAGCGAGGCTCGTCTCCTGTATTTATAGCCGCGTATATTGTTTTAAACTATATTTATTCGTGTCTTTGCTGTCGTTGTTTTAATCTTTAACTCCGCGCTGAAATATTCAGGCAGCGCCGCTTCAGCCGTTGAGATTCGAACTCCTCCAGTTTGAATCGGCAGCTCGCGCTGCTCCCGGTGCGCGCCGCTGTGTGCTGGTGACGCATTTTTGGCGGGCAATGGCTGCAGATGTGTAAACGGTACAAGCCCTCAATAAAAGCGCGGACTTACAGGTGTGGGTACAAGCAGCAGTAACCCCGGGGCTTCTCCTACCAGTTCTCTCCTCTTCAGCAGTCAGAGCCCTCATTTTCAACCCCCCCGAGTTGCTCCCGCCTGCAGCGTCAGGGAGGCGTGTATCGGGGTTTGAACAGGTGGCATTACTGTGGGTTTGATGCGGAGCGGTGAACCCTCAAATACAGCCCCGGAGCGGAACCGCTGCAATGCGCGCACTCAGCACAGGCATCGAGAATGAAGCGACTGAAGAGCGGCTTTCTGAACTCGCAGCCAAAGCAACGCAGATTCACAAATACAATCAATGCAAAAAATAAACCCCGTGCATGCGAGTGACTGCAGGAAGAAGCGTTGCGGGTGATTCCACACATCATAACAAGGGAAAGGGGGGACAGTAACAAGACAGTGGGGTCTGAATGGGTTAACATTAACAGCAGCCTGATATAAAACCGCAGCAGCGAGACCAGAACCTGCTGTTCTGTTACAGAGTCCCTCACAATGAGTGGGATACTGAACTGTGCAATATGTGCCCAGCAGCAGATAGGAGAGGCGTGTCATCCCACTGCAAGCTGGGACCAGGTGAGAGCTGAACCAACACCAGCACCCTTCCCCTCCCTGTATCCCAGGCCAGCGCTGCCAACCAGAACCTGCTCCCTGGGACTCCCACCTGCTTTAATGAAGGGGCTGATCACACACTGAACAACAACACAGGGAATAATCCCCATTGAAAGAGGCGTTGATCATTGAGAGCCCCCGAGGTCACTACAAACCCTGCAAACGCATGTGAATTGTGAAGGGCTGGTTATCCTGTATCCAGGCTCAGATTGGGGAATGAAGGGATCCACACACAGGCTTGCAGGTAGTCTATAGTGACACTTTTATTAATACACTGCTTGATGCACACACCTTATAGTCCTCTGCGATACACAGCATCTCGGTGCTCAGCTGCGGAAGGAGTATTCATTAGTGTTAAACTGGGTTTATTCATTATACACTGGAAAATTATATTCCACTTTTGAATAATACTCTATATGTGATTTATATTTTATTGTTAAATATCACTTAGTGAAAGCATATGAAACATTGCAGATTTATCAACAAGTCTAAGACAAACTTTCTTATTTCATTTCAACTAAAAAAAAAAGTGACCTGTTAGTTAAAATATAAAAATCTATATTTCTTAAGTCATACAAAAAAAAATCACAGCTCTTAAGCTGAGGATGCTGAGTGGACACTGAATCTACTTTGTGGCTTGGAACTTGGTTTCAAGAGACTAGGTTTCAGACCGATCTGTGGCACACCGGGGGAGACTTGGGGTTTGATACAGCGAAGCCGCTTCAAACTTGATCTCCCGGGGGCCTTTGAAACGGACCGAGTCCCTGAACAAGGAGGTTCAGATACATGAGAATATAAGAAAAGAGACAAACAAGAGGAGGAGAAGCAGCTCGTTCATTCTCAAGAATAAAACACCCGAGTGTTTGTGCTCACTGGAGTGCTCCGTGTGTGGCTCCTACTGGCCCTATGCACTGAAGTGCACACTGACCCTCAAGTGCGGCTTCTGGATACGGACACTGCAGTGCAATTGCATGAGACCAGAAAAGAGGGCGTTGTCCCTCAAAATCCAGGAAAATGGCTTCAGATCCCACGGCAGTCGCATGTATTTTATTATTTGGTTGTATACTGACATCTCGTGGTCCAGTCCAGTACAAACAGTGACAACAGACTTTAAGCCTTCATTGATATGGAGACCCTATTGTAACAGCTCGTTAGTGTTAGTCAGTGTTTATATTGTTACAGGGTGAACCAGAACAAGTGCTTCTGAAATAACCTGCAGTATAGAACGAGTCATAACACACACACACACACACACACACACACACACACACACACACATACAACTTCTAAAGTAAGTAAAAGTTGACCACAGAAGTAAATTTAACACATTTTTATCTATTATACCAATATCGTAAGTCCAATTGGGAATGTGGGGAGGGACAGGGTATTCAATAACCCCACCCCCTGTTCACCCACACCACCCCGAGAGCCAATAACCCCACCCCCTGTTCAATAGCACCACCCCATGTCCAATAACCCCACCCCCTGTTCAATAACACCACCCCCTGTTCAATAGCACCACCCCATGTCTCAGACGAGAACTGCCAAGGACACACGACGGAGATAACGGTAGCGATAGACACACGTTTTATGACAAGGGCTCGCGTAGAGAAGGAGAGTCGCGACGACGAGGACATGACTTAGTGACGGGAAACTCGACGAGGAAAGAGAATAACGAAGGAATCGTCGCACGTAATGATGACGGGGATGCGACAGAGAAGAGATAACGGCAGACCTACTGACACACATTCTGACGGGGAACGGAGTCGGGGAGGAGAGTCACCGCGACGTGACGTGAGTAGTGCGGGGATCAGCGGAAAGTTACTTTCTCCTCTCGCTTCAGCGGGCTTTTCATACGTGCTGATAAACTCATTGAATCTCTCTGCTTTTGGTCTGATGATTTCCTCGTAGCGCTGCCTGACCGCCTCTATCTCTCTCCTGTGTTTCTCCTCGTACTCTCCCCTCTCTCTCTCCCCCTTTTCCATGCAATCCTCCTTCTCTCGCTCCGCTCTTTCTCTCTCCTCTCTCTTTCTCCTCAGCTCTTCCTCCAGTTTGATCCTGTGATTCTCTCCCTGTTCTTTCCTCAGCTCTTCCTCCAGCTCTCTGATCCTCTCCTCCAGCTCTCTGATCTTCTCGTCTCTTTTCTGGATTTCCAATCTCATCTTCATGTCTGTGTTCTCCAGTTCTTTCAGGTGCTTTGCCCTCAGCTCCTCTTCCTCCCTCAGTATTGTCTCTTCCTTCTCCTTCAGTATCTCCTCTTGTCTTTGTCTGATCTTTGCTTCTGCTTGCTGGTACATCTCACTGGTGTAGTAGCTGTCGTTGTTTCCCTTCACCATGTTGTCTATCTTGTCCAGGAGCTGTGTGACCTGACTGTGATCGTTTCTGTTCATATTGTTGAGAACATGATACCTGGTCCCACATTTCTCAACAAGATGCTGTAGCTCCTTGCTGCCTGTCTCAATGTAGTCCTCAATGGTCTTGCCTTTCAGTTTGTCACCGTGTGTGAAAAGCAGCATCGTGTAGCTCCTCACAGCCTCCTCACTGAATATCTCCTGGACTGTCTCCACTGCTCTCCTCTCTTCCTCTGGGAATCGGTCCACCGGTATCACCAGGAGGAAAGCGTGGGGTCCCGGGGCAGACAGAGAGACACAGCTCGTAATCTGGAGTTTGTCCTGAGAGAGCTCTGGAGTGTCGATCACAGCAACAGGTCTCCCAGCCACATGTCCTTTTCTCTTCTCACACTCCCTCGCTACTGCAGAGGAGCTGGCTTCAGATCTGAACTCCTCTCTGCCCAGGACGGTGTTTCCTGCTGCACTCTTCCCAGCCCCAGTCTTCCCAATCAGCACCATCCTCAGCTCAGGGGGGCTGGGAGACGCTTGGTTATCTGCAAAGGGAGCCTCTCCTTCACCTCCAGAAACTGAAAAACAACAAAATATATATATATATATATCCCAGGAGAAAGTTGTTTGTTAGCATGAATCGGTGGTCTTATTCGCAGCCGACTGTAGAATGTTAACCCCCAGTCAAGACATATAAAGTGGAACTGACTCTTGGTTGAGTAAAGTATTAGGATCTTCTGTTAAAAGTTAGCGTGAGTGAGAAGTCAACCCAACTAGAGGAACGATCAAAAAAAGAAGAGTAACTGTCCGTCGAACCTCGGGAGCTAAGAAGCAAGAGGTGAAACGCAAGTCCTCTGTGACGTTTTTGAAGACAGGTCCATTCCCACCTCGCACAGCATACACTGTATATATAACAGTCATTATTAGCTAGAGGAAGACAGGTCCATTCCCACCTCACACAGCATACACTGTATATATAACAGGCATTATTAGCTAGAGGAAGACAGGTCCATTCCCACCTCACACAGCATACACTGTATATATAACAGCCATTATTAGCTAGAGGAAGACAGGTCCATTCCCACCTCACACAGCACACACCCTGCCCTACCCACATGCACTCAGGCACACACTAAACTATACACATGCACTCTCACACACACACTAAACTATACACATGCACTCTCACACACACACAAAACTATACACATGCACTCTCACACACACACAAAACTATACACATGCACTCAGTGTGTGTGGTGATTTCGATACTGATGCCGGGAGAGTTGTGTGTGGGTGATTTTGATATGTGTACGTGAGAGTTTGTTTGTGTGGTTACTATACACATGCACTCAACACACACACACATTGTGATTTGCTATTTGTGTTGGAGTTACACTAAACTATACACATGCACTCTCACACACACACTAAACTATACACATGCACTCACACACACACACTAAACTATACACATGCACTCTCACACACACACTAAACTATACACATGCACATACAAACACACACTAAACGATACACATGCACATAGAGACAAACATTAAACTATACACATGCACTCTCACACACACACTAAACTATACACATGCACTCTAACACACACACACTAAACTATACACATGCACTCTAACACACACACACTAAACTATACACATGCACTCTCACACACACTGTGCTTTGATATGTGGAACGTGAGAGTGGTGTTGTGATTGATATGTGTACGTGAGAGTGTGTGGTGATTGCGATGATGAGTACGGGAGAGCGGTGTGCTGATTTGATATCAGTACGTGAGTTGTTCTGCGTCACGTGTTTTGGATTATGCGTCGTGTACCGTGAAGAGGTGAGATGTGTGGTTTCGACTATGAGTACGGTAGCAGGCGTCTGCCACACTAAACTACACAGATGCACTCTCACACACACACTTTTGTACACAGATGGCACTCTCACACACACACCTTGATACGTGTTGACGTGAGAGTGGTGGTGTGTGATTTGATATGTGTTACGTTGAGGTGTGTGTGGATCTTGTTGTTTTGGGTTTTTATCGTTGAAAATAGAGGAGTACAAAATAACGGTGCATTCCTTTTTAATTTTATTTGTTAGCCGACTTACAGTAACTGAAAAGCAAAAGGAAAAGAACACTAATACGGTCCTCTTTGGGCGACTCTAATCGACTTGAATGAACTTACTCTTGGGGGGTAAGCCTTCAATGCTGTGCCTTCTCCTGACAGGCAGCTTGGACTCCTCTGCCTCTTTCTCCAGCTCCTCTTCCTTCATTTGCTTCCTCAACTTCTCCATCAGCTCCTCTTCTCTCCTCCTCTGTTCCTCCTCATGTTTCTGTTTCATCTCCTCTTCTCTCCTCCTCTGTTCCTCCTCATGTTTCTGTTTCATCTCCTCTTCTCTCCTCCTCTGTTCCTCCTCATATTTCTGTTTCATCTCCTCTTCTTTCCTGCTCAGCTCCTCTTTGTGTTTCTTATTCAGCTCCTGTTCCTTTAGTCTCATCCTTTCTTCTACCTCCTGGTAAATCTCATTTGGGATGTAGCAGCCTCCACTTCCCTTCACCATGTTGTCTATCTTGTCCAGGAGCTGTGTGACCTGAGTGCGATCGCTCCTGTCCTGATTGTTGAGAACATGATACCTGTTCCCACATTTCTCAACAAGCTGCTGGAGCTCCTCTCCAGCTTCCTCAATGTACTGCTGAATCTTCCTGCCTCTCAGATAATCCCAGTGGGTGAAAAGGATCATTGTGTTCCTCACAGCTTTCTCACCAAACAGCTCCTGCACTTTATCAAAGGATATGCAACACTCTTCTACTATAGACTCACAGTAAGAGTCAATCGTTTCTTTTGTACACACGGGTATCACCAGGAGGAGAGCGTGGGGTCCCGGGGCAGACAGAGAAACACATCTCTCAATCTCAACCCGCTCTGTGTCTAACAAGTCTGGAGTGTCCACCACAGTGACCCGTCTCCCAGACACTTCTCCTGCTCTCTTCACACACTCCGTTACTGTAGAGGAGCTGAATCCCGATCTTCCCTCCGCTCTGCCCAGTATAGTGTTTCCTGCTTCACTCTTCCCAGCCCTTCCTCTCCCAAGCAGCACGATCCTCAGCTCAGAGGCGCTGCGCAGCTCTTGAGAAACAGTTTCTTCAGCCATGATCCCCCGCCCTGTTAGAGAAAGAACAGTTTGCTCCTCTTAGAAATGAAAGCCACAGCTGCTGCTGAGACACTAACGCGCGTTTTATTTATTGTTGTTTTATTTTACTTTCACTTTGTAATCACAGACGAGTGTGGTCATGGATTTTATACTGCAGATTATCCCACTCAATAAAGCAGGCAACGTCGAGACGTATTATAAAGAAAATAGCGTTTATTTTATCAAATAAGATTGTATTTTATCAAATAAGATCGGGGGGCGTGTCTCTAGGACGTGACGTCGGGATAAACCGCACAGCCAGGTGCTGCAGCAACACACCGGCCCAGGAGCCGATGAAAGCAGCCGCTTGTGTTGCGTTAATAAGAAGGTGTCGCTGCTGCTCCTACACGGGATCGCATTTGCTCGAGTGCGCTGGCGAGGTTTCTTCAGATTGCAATGCGCGGATAATACGAGAATGAGATTTAAACAACAGGGACTGGAACCACTAGAAAAACCCACTTGCTTCAGAGGCTTCTCATTCCCAGTGCAAACTGGTTTTAACAGCGCGGTTCCCCGGGGTCGTGTCTGCTGGCTGTTTGTGATCCAATTCCGCTTCGTGTCTGGCAGCCTTGAAAATGAAGCCGCTTCGCAGCGCCGCTCTTTTATAGGAAACTCGATTTCAATTTCATTTCATTGCCAAGCGTTTCTTACCAAATGAGATTAATAATCCAGAATATCAAATCTGATTTTCTCTCAACGAGGTTGTAGATGCTGTATATTTATAAATCGTTGACCAATATGATTTAAAAAAATAATAAAAAAAAACCTCACTTCCTCAATTATTATTATCATTATTATTTTGCAATAATTCTGTACAGTTCTATGCAATTATTATTATTATTATTATTATTATTATTATTATTCTCATCAAAGTGCTTTGTCTAAAATTTCAGGTGCTGCTCTTCAGGTCTAGTTGCACTAGATGGCGCTGTTCGCTCTTAACTCTATACAGGCTGGTCTGCTCTAGCCTGTGTTACACGCGTGTCTCTGGCAGCGCAGCTACAACTGAAGAGCAGATATCAAATCTCCTTCTCTCTTCAATGTCAGTTTCTATCACTGCCTGTCGGACTCTGTCCTGTGAATTTCAGGTGCGGTGTCTTACATTTAAAAAAACAGCATTGTATATCTACAGTATGAGAACCCGTCTAAAACACAAAATACCCGCTCTCCTCCCTGCCCTCCAGGTTTAGAAATTACACTGTTTCCTTTAATAGCTCTGCTCGTTTTATTAGATTTGAAATTAATTGATCACATTTGCCATGTTAAAAAGCTGACCTCAGGAATAGTGCGTGGCCAGGCTTCCGTGGATGACGTGTCGTTTTCAGTTTTGAAAATGTATTTTATTCATTTAATTAAAATATTAAAACCAAAAAGATACAGCCTTAGGCAGGTTTCTACAGAACAATGCCGTTGTATATTAAAAGCTGATTTCATATCTGGCTGGAATGGTGTGCGCCCAGCCTTCCATGAATTGCCTCATTCATATTTTTGTATGTTTATAAAGTTTTTGTTTTATTACTTTTAACTTAATTTTCAATACAATTTAAAAACAAGACTCTAGCCCAAGCAAGCTTTGAAAAGCACAAGGATTGCTCGCTGCGCAGTCTCTAAATACCTGCCCTGCCCAGTCTCTCACATTGATTTCTAGCTTGTTTCTTGTCACTGTTTCTCACTGAGTGACTCTGTACTTGTTATAAGAGTCCTGCTGTCCAGCACAACATTAAGAGAACCGATTCTTCACAGAAATGAAGATCTGAAGGAATAACTCACCAGGGCCCGAACCGGCGGCCGCCATCTCTCCCTTCTTCTGCTCCCTATTGAAGGCAACGGCGCTGGAGTCCAAAGGTAGCTTGATCTCTACTGTTTTTATTGATTCAGTGCCGCTGCGCCTCTTATATGGTTTAATGTTTTATTGCTGTAAATGAACACACTGATACTTCCACTGCCCACTGACTGAAATCACTTCTTGTGAAATGAAAGGTGGGAGGCAGGTCACTTTTACCACAGTTCCTGTGTCCCGTCAGCCACGGTCCCGAAGCAAGGGCCGCGCCAATCCCGGTCGTCCACAGGGGCAGCTGTTGTGACACTGTACGCCACCTGTCGGTCGGATGTGGGTAGAGTAAGCATCTCTGGTTCCACATTCAAGTTGCCAAGAAGCCCGGTTTCGAGACCTCCACCACCCCCCCTAGTAAAGTTGTAAACAAGCACTTGAAAAGGGAAATAGGAAAGGAAAATCCTGATCCTTTTAGCTAAATTGGGAGGGAGACTTCCTGTGAAGGACATTGTAATTTTACCTCTTTGTTTGAACAAAAAAAGAGGAAAAAAATCGCTATTCTGCGTGGGGGTGAATAAAAAAAGGAGAGCGAGGGGCAGAAAATGATTGTTTTTAGCTGTGTGTCAGAGCGAGTTTACAGCTTTTTATGTTTTTCGTTATGGGTTGGGGCGCAGGGATGGGGTCCGTTTAGCACATTTTTTTAAAAGTTTGCTCGCCAAAGGCTCATATCGTGCCTTTTTTTTTTTTTTTAAAACGTTCAACGTTCTCTTGTAAAAGGTTGAGTATGTCTCTCAAGTTTTTTTTTACGGGAAACAAGAAGTGGTGACGGCCGCGGTGACCACTCGTGTGTTTTTTTTTTTTTTTTTTTTCAAATTTCTTCTTGACTGTTTATTAATTTTTTTTTTCCAATGTATATAAATATTTTAGTTTTAGAAATGTTACAGCGAGGAAACATTCACAAACAAAAAAAATAAATAAACTTTTGTGTAAATAAATAAAATCAAATGAAAAATTCGAACCTTGACACGGACAGCATCCCGGTGTTGCAATAGAAAATACACCCCCGTTTCACAGTTTGCCATTCGTGGACCCTTACTGTAGAGCAGAGAAGGACAAAGTGCTGCCTCTCCTGCTCTGAATCGTTTTAATCAAACCAATGAAATAAACCCCCGTCTGTCCAGACCCTGCAATCGTTCATCTTCCCTGTTAAACTCGGAGTGGAGTAAATGTCCCTCCCGGACCCTGATTGATTGAGTGACTGATTGATTAATTGATTGAGACACCTGCCAGCTCTAGAGTGTATTATAAAACCTGCCCTTTGTGTCTCAGCGCCCTGTAATGCTCCCGAACCACCACCAGGAGGAGACTAGCAATACAGTCCACCTGTCTTATTTAAACCTCTGCAATTCTGAAGTAGCTGAGTTCTACACTAAGCACTAAGGGGGCTGCATTACAGTCACTGCCTGGGCTGACGTACTCTGGAGGGAACACGGGACCACTTTGCATGCCTTGGAACTTGGTTTCAGGAGACAAGGTTTCAGGGGTACACCAGGGGAGACCTGGTGGGGGGTGGGGGGGTTGGATACAGCGACCTCAGACTAGGTCTCCTGGAACCAGGTTTCTAGCCACATGTTCCTGTAACAGTGGCTTGGTGTTCACTCGGTATCGAGACACTAGAAAGCTTTCCAGTAGAAAGCGCCGCTTCCCTTTTCGTGGATGCAGAGCGCTGGCTGGCAAACCGTTCCACGGCCTGTCTGTGGGTCCGCGGTCGGTGACAGTAACAGCAGATTCAAGCTGGACACTAGACTGCGCTGCCTCCTGGAGACACTGCCTGTTTTACACACTAGGGGGCGGCGTTTGAAAAACCAACACTAAGTTATGTACGTAGATGCAAGTTTAACATGGTTTTGTCTTGAGTCAGTTGATGCTTTTGGGACAGTGTCAGGTACAACTGTACAAACTACAGCCATACAGCTGACTGACTGATTACATCTACACAGACCAGTTTTGTGTTTTTTTTTTTTTTTATTTTCTGATGTTCTCTGAAGGTGCTGCTCTTGATTTGACCACTTGGTGGCAGTGTTCTGTACCGTGCTGTACCTGCTCTGATTGTATACACTAGGGGGAGGGGGTGTGGAGTTTAGCAGCGTTAAGACCTGACTCTTAAAACACTAGAGAAGTTAGCAGATTGTTTAGCGCTAGTTGCAATGTTTGTTGTGTACACTAGGGGGCAGTGTGGAGTTCAGACCGGACTGTTTCAGTAGCAGTGTGTTTGTGTAGCGCTGCTTGCAATGGCTGTGGTGTACACTAGGGGGCAGTGTGGAGTTCAGACCGGACTGTTTCAGTAGCAGTGTGTTTGTGTAGCGCTGCTTGCAATGGCTGTGGTGTACACTAGGGGGCAGTGTGGAGTTCAGACCGGACTGTTTCAGTAGCAGTGTGTTTGTGTAGCGCTGCTTGCAATGGCTGTGGTGTACACTAGGGGGCAGTGTGGAGTTCAGACCGGACTGTTTCAGTAGCAGTGTGTTTGTGTAGCGCTGCTTGCAATGGCTGTGGTGTACACTAGGGGGCAGTGTGGAGTTCAGACCGGACTGTTTCAGTAGCAGTGTGTTTGTGTAGCGCTGCTTGCAATGGCTGTGGTGTACACTAGGGGGCAGTGTGGAGTTCAGACCGGACTGTTTCAGTAGCAGTGTGTTTGTGTAGCGCTGCTTGCAATGGCTGTGGTGTACACTAGGGGGCAGTGTGGAGTTCAGACCGGACTGTTTCAGTAGCAGTGTGTTTGTGTAGCGCTGCTTGCAATGGCTGTGGTGTACACTAGGGGGCAGTGTGGAGTTCAGACCGGACTGTTTCAGTAGCAGTGTGTTTGTGTCGCGCTGCTTGCAGTGGCTCTTGTGTACACTAGGGGGCAGAGTCCTCTAGCAGACTGTCTCGTTTTAAATATATATATATATATACTGTGTGAATGTTTCCTTGCTGCATTGTAGCTAGTACGGTATAGAAATCGCATAACCATGCAGTATTCGATGGGGTTTCCTCTCTCCCGGAAAAATAAGAGAAAAATTTTTATTTATCTGCTGTACATCGTGCACTGCCAGAATAGAGTTTAGGGTTTTTGTTTTGTTTTTTTTTTTTTTTTTTTTTGGGAGGATTGATGGTTTTTATTTTTTCTGATTTTTCTACCCGTGTATAACTTATTGATCATTCTGTACCTGGCTTTTTATAAATCTCCGGTAGTCAATCTGTGTGTGTGTGTGAGTGAGTGAGACAGAGAGAAGGGGGGGGAGAGAGGGTTTATTGACCCTCCTCAAATTCTGACCCCCCTCCTCCTCCCGTCGCACCACCACCACGAGCCTCCGGGGGTGTAAGAGAGCATTGTTTTTAAATAAACTTAAAAAAAAAAAAAAACTCAGCCCGTGTCTTGCCTGCTTCTTTCCACTCTGTCTCTCAATCGAATGCTGATGTTACCTTGCTGACACATTGAAGATGAAGCATATTTAAGTCTGTTTTTAGTAATGAAGTAATGAAAGATGTCTCGAGTAACTGGTCCCCACAGATACAATATTACATGTATACAGTAGAAATGTAATTCTAAACCTACACAGTAACTTACAGACATCATGTAGAGCGTATGGCATTATTAAACAAATGACCTTTTCTTGCTTTTATTTCATTTTGAAAGCAAGGCTCCCGAGCGCAGTGATTATATTTCAATTACTTTGCTGCATGTAATTCACACAATATAGATAGATAATACACAGCATATTAAAGCTGGCTAGAATCTATGAAGCAATTAAACAAATGATTTAAAGTACAAGATGATTTCTAAAGTCTTACAATGCATTTAGTGTCATATGAACGCCTGCTTCTCACTGGCTTATTCATTACAGGTACAGACAGTGACGGCTGTAAGAGCTCTGCATTGGAAGCCTGGTGCAGTTTTCACATCAGTGTGGTCCATGTTATCATCGCTGTGTTTTGTGTGGCTCTTTTGCTGCCTGTGTTCCTAATATTGTTGCTGTTGCTGCTCCTAGTATAGCTCCTATCAGCACTCCTGCTGCAGCTCCTACTGGCCCCCATATGACTCCAGCTACGGCCCCTATTGCTGCCCCTACTGACCCTCCAAATACTGCCGCTGAGGAACTGAGAGATTGATTTTCAGGTGACTTTTCCTCCAGCTCTCTCCTTTTCTCCCTCTCTTTCTTCAGCTCCTGCTCCCCCTCTTGTGCTCTCTTCAGCTCCCGCTCCAGCACTCTGGATTTCTCCCTCTCTCTCTCCTGCTCCTCCTCCAGCTCTCTCCTTTTCTCCCTCTGTTTCTTCAGCTCTTGCTCCCCCTCTTGTGCTCTCTTCAGCTCCCGCTCCAGCACTCTGGATTTCTCCTTCTCTCTCCTCAGCTCCAGTTGTAGCTCCAGCTCTCCTGGCCTCTCCTTTAGCAGTTTGCTCTTTTCATATCCCACCCTGTCAATCTGCTCTTCTCTCTTCTTCCTTAGCCTCACTTCTCCAGCCTTCTCTTCTGCTTGCTGGTACATCTCACTGGTGTAGTAGCTGCCGTTGTTTCCCTTCACCATGTTGTCTGTCTTGTCCAGGAGCTGTGTGACCTGAGTGCGATCGCTCCTGTCCTCAGTGTTGAGAACATGATACCTGTTCCCACATTTCTCAACAAGCTGCTGGAGCTCCTTGCTGCCTCTCTGAATATAATCCTCAATGGTCTTGCCTTTCAGTTTGTCACCGTGTGTGAAAAGCAGCATCGTGTAGCTCCTCACAGCCTCCTCACTGAATATCTCCTGGACTGTCTCCACCGCTCTCCTCTCTTCCTCTGGGAATCGGCCCACCGGTATCACCAGGAGGAAAGCGTGGGGTCCCGGGGCAGACAGAGAGACACAGCTCCTAATCTGGAGTTTGTCCTGAGAGAGCTCTGGGGTGTCGATCACAGCAACAGGTCTCCCAGCCACTTGTCCTTTTCTCTTCTCACACTCCCTCGTTACTGCAGAGGAGCTGGCTTCAGATCTGAACTCCTCTCTGCCCAGGATGGTGTTTCCTGCTGCACTCTTCCCAGCCCCAGTCTTCCCAAGCAGCACCATCCTCAGCTCAGGGGGGCTGGGAGGCGCTTGGTTATCTGCAAGGGGAGCCTCTCCTTCACCTCCAGACACTGAAAAACAACAAAAAATATATATATCATAATCAAAGTGAGAAACAAGCTTACTTACCACCAGAATAAGCGTCGGCTGAAACCCTACAATTAGGGTTCAGTTCTGTATTATTTCACCTTGATGGAACAAACTCATTTCTATCCTAGAAGAACAATTTCAATCTCACTCACTGCTGGGGGGGTTGAACACCTTGCTCTCCACTTTGCTTTCAGACACTGCAAAAGAAGAAGACAGGTCCATTCCCACCTCACACAGCATACACTGTATATATAACAGCCATTATTAGCTAGAGGAAGACAGGTCCATTCCCACCTCACACAGCATACACTGTATATATAACAGCCATTATTAGCTAGAGGAAGACAGGTCCATTCCCACCTCACACAGCATACACTGTATATATAACAGCCATTATTAGCTAGAGGAAGACAGGTCCATTCCCACCTCACACAGCATACACTGTATATATAACAGCCATTATTAGCTAGAGGAAGACAGGTCCATTCCCACCTCACACAGCATACACTGTATATATAACAGCCATTATTAGCTAGAGGAAGACAGGTCCATTCCCACCTCACACAGCATACACTGTATATATAACAGCCATTATTAGCTAGAGGAAGACAGGTCCATTCCCACCTCACACAGCATACACTGTATATATAACAGCCATTATTAGCTAGAGGAAGACAGGTCCATTCCCACCTCACACAGCATACACTGTATATATAACACCCATTATTAGCTAGAGGAAGACAGGTCCACTCCCACCTCACACAGCATACTCACACAGCATACACTGTATATAACAGCCATTATTAGCTAGAGGAAGACAGGTCCATTCCCACCTCACACAGCATGTATTCATGTAACTTCATAACCCAGTTAAGGGTTTCAAAATGTTATTAAACTGTGAGGCTCATTCTGTTCCATGGTGGCCTTGTGAGAGCCTGTGAAAGTTTTCTAAATATTATTTTCAGAACAATCTTAAACAAACTTACTCCTGGAGGGTAAGAATTGGATGGTGTTCCCTCTCCTGACAGGCAGCTTGGAATAATAATTTTGCCTCAAGAGGTCCCACAGAAAGACTGAACTTCATATTTGGCTCAGAAAGATGATTTTACTGAACTGACAGTCGGGGAGGAATAAAAGGAATACTTACAGTTGGGACGATCTCCTTCAATGCTGTTCCTTCTCCTGACAGGCAGCTTGGACTCCTCTGCCTCTTTCTCCAGCTCCTCTTCCTTCATTTCCTTCCTCAACTTCTCCATCAGCTCCTCTTCTCTCCTCCTCTGTTCCTCCTCATATTTCTGTTTCATCTCCTCTTCTTTCCTGCTCAGCTCCTCTTTGTGTTTCTCATTGAGCTCCTGTTCCTTTAGTCTAATCCTTTCTTCTACCTGCTGGTAAATCTCATATGATATTGGGAGGTAGCAGCCTCCACTTCCCTTCACCATGTTGTCTATCTTGTCCAGGAGCTGTGTGACCTGAGTGCGATCGCTCCTGTCCTCATTGTTGAGAACATGATACCTGTTCCCACATTTCTCAACAAGCTGCTGGAGCTCCTCACCAGCTTCCTCAATGTGCTGCTCAATCGTCCTGCCTCTCAGATAATCCCCGCGGGTGAAAAGGATCATCGTGTTCCTCACAGCTCTCTCACCAAACAGCTCCTGCACTTTATCAAAGGATTCGCAACACTCTTCTACTATAGACTCACGGACAGAGTCAGTCATTTCTTTTGTATACACGGGTATCACCAGGAGGAAAGCGTGGGGTCCCGGGGCAGACAGAGAAACACATCTCTCAATCTCAACCCGGTCTGTGTCTAACAAGTCTGGAGTGTCGACCACAGTGACCCGTCTCCCAGACACTTCTCCTGCTCTCTTCTCACACTCTCTCGTTACTGCAGAGGAGCTGAATCCAGATATAGACTCTGTTCTGTCCAGGATGGTGTTTCCTGCTGGACTCTTCCCAGCCCAGCCTCTCCCAAGCAGCACGATCCTCAGCTCAGAGGGGCTGTGCAGCTCTTGAGAAACAGTTTCTTCAGCCTCTTGTTCTTCAGACATGATCCCCCGCCCTGTTAGAGAAAGAACAGTTTGCTCCTCTTAGAAATGAAAGCCAGGGCTGCTGCTGAGACACTAACGCGCGTTTTATTTATTGTTGTTTTATTTTACTTTCACTTTGTAATCACAGACGGGTGTGGTCATGGATTTTATACTGCAGATTATCCCACTCAATAAAGCAGGCAACGTCGAGACGTATTATAAAGAAAATAGCGTTTATTTTATCGAATAAGATTGTAAAAAAAAAAAAAAAAAAAAAAAAACAAAACAAAACAACTGAGCTCGTTTGAACCTGAAACCGAAACTAAACCATTTCTTTCTTTCTCTTTCTTTCGTTCTTTCCTGCAATCTAATAAAACTCTTGTTTCGATGCAGTCGGGTTATTATTACACCGCCCTCGACTTTAATAAGACAGTAATGTTTTTAAACTCACCTTTTTGAAAACCTGCGGCTGCCACCCCTCTCTCTCTCTCTCTCTGTCTCTCTCTACAGGGGCGCTGTGGCGATGCTTTTAAAAATGAGGAAGCGAGAGACAGGCGAGGGGCGGGGCGGGAAATTTTTTTATAATTTACCCCCCCCCCCTCCTTTACCCCCCCCCCTCACTCGGGGGGGGGGGGGGGGGGGGGCGGGGGGCGTGTCTCTAGGGCGTGACGTCGGGATAAACCGCACAGCCAGGTGCTGCAGCAACACACCGGCCCAGGAGCCGATGAAAGCAGCCGCTTGTGTTGCGTTAATAAGAAGGTGTCGCTGCTGCTCCTACACGGGATCGCATTTGCTCGAGTGCGCTGGCGAGGTTTCTTCAGATTGCAATGCGCGGATAATACGAGAATGAGATTTAAACAACAGGGACTGGAACCACTAGAAAAACCCACTTGCTTCAGAGGCTTCTCATTCCCAGTGCAAACTGGTTTTAACAGCGCGGTTCCCCGGGGCCGTGTCCAGGCAACCCCCCCCCCCCCCAAAAAACAAAAAAACAAATTAAAAACGGTTTCTAAATAAGACGCCGCCAAATAAGAAATCAACTTTCCACACATTTTAACCAAAAAAATACAAAACCCGCACCCGAATATAACATTGTTTTCATTCATATTTAAAAAAAAAAAAAAGACATTTAAACACAACAGCGGCCGCCGACTTAATAAGAAATCAACGCAATTTAGCAAAATACAAAATTCAAACCCGAAGTGTTTTATTCATTCGTGTTTAAACTTGTAAATATAATTAGAAACATATATTAAGCCACCCGATAATAATAATAATAATAATAATAATAATTACCTGATAACTTATTTTCTCCTCAGATTCCGCTTCATAATCTTGACCATTTTGTTTTTATTATATCCCGTTAACATTTTTCCCAGGACCCCCCCCCCCGCCCCCCCCCGCGTGTAAGCGAGGCTCGTCTCCTGTATTTATAGCCGCGTATATTGTTTTAAACTATATTTATTCGTGTCTTTGCTGTCGTTGTTTTAATCTTTAACTCCGCGCTGAAATATTCAGGCAGCGCCGCTTCAGCCGTTGAGATTCGAACTCCTCCAGTTTGAATCGGCAGCTCGCGCTGCTCCCGGTGCGCGCCGCTGTGTGCTGGTGACGCATTTTTGGCGGGCAATGGCTGCAGATGTGTAAACGGTACAAGCCCTCAATAAAAGCGGGGCGGCACACACATAATATATATATATATATGTTATCTCTATCTCCTTTTAACTACATCTCGCTCTATCTAAAGATAGTGTGTATTGGTAGTGTGTGTATTGATATAGTGTATAGATATATTGTGTGCATGGATAGTGTGTGTGTAGACAGACAGCTAGATAATTTCACCAAAGCACACTGAATTTATTATTTTTGCTCATTTTTTTTTATTGCATTTAAAACAAACTGGGACATTTTCACAAGTGATCGGTTCCCCCACCCAATACAAACCACTAAAATAAACTGGAAATGCATCCCAACGACAAACGCTTCCGCCCAGAGCCTTTCTCCGTCTCTTCCAGCTTCCCTGCTCTGTTTCATCAAGTTTCTTTTTGTGTTTCTAGATTTCAGCGCTAAGGTGAGTGTGTGTGTGTGTGTGTGTGAGAGACAGTCAGCACTAATTTATCACTTTATTGCAGTTCTACAAAACAAATGGTCATTTTTCTACTGATTCAACACAGTAGAATGGATCAGCCCCTCTCCCCCCCTCTCCTCCAGGAGTGAATGGTCTGTCCCAGGAGAGCTCAAGTAGCCCTGGAAGCGGGGGTGGCAGTGGAGGCGGTTGACGCGGCAACGGCTGGACCAGCAGTAGCCATTTTCTTCAAGGTTCGGTTCAGCTGGGGAGAGGAAAAAAAAACAAATGGAATCGTCCACAGTCAGAAACTAAACTGAGTCCAGCAGAGCAGCTCTAGTTTGGGGCTCTAGTGCCTTCATCAGCGTTATTGAAACTAAACTGAGTCCAGCAGAGCAGCTCTAGTTTGGGGCTCTAGTGCCTTCATCAGCGTTATTGAAACTAAACTGAGTCCAGCAGAGCAGCTCTAGTTTGGGCTCTAGTGCCTTCATCAGCGTTATTGAAACTAAACTGAGTCCAGCAGAGCAGCTCTAGTTTGGGGCTCTAGTGCCTTCATCAGCGTTATTGAAACTAAACTGAGTCCAGCAGAGCAGCTCTAGTTTGGGGCTCTAGTGCCTTCATCAGCGTTATTGAAACTAAACTGAGTCCAGCAGAGCAGCTCTAGTTTGGGGCTCTAGTGCCTTCATCAGCGTTATTGAAACTAAACCGAGTCCAGCAGAGCAGCTCTAGTTTGGGGCTCTAGTGGCTTCGCCAGTCCGGGTCTCACCTCTTCGAATTTGTGGATCTGGCGAATGAAGAAGTCTCCGTATCTTCGGGCTACCTTGGTGTCAGCGATGTGGATCATGTCCTGGAGAGATTAACAACACACGCGGTCAGGACAGACACACAGCGCTGGAAAACACAGAGACACGCCACAGCGCTGGAAAACACAGAGACGCGCCACAGCGCTGGAAAACACAGAGACGCGCCACAGCGCTGGAAAACACAGAGACGCGCCACAGCGCTGGAAAACACAGAGACACGCCACAGCGCTGGAAAACATACTCGCTCTGTCCCTATGAGAAACACGCCAAGAGAGGGGGGGGCAGAGAGAGAGAATGAGAATTACAGCAAAAGAAACAGAGAAAAAAGTAACGAGAGAAAATAAATCACAACAGGAAAAATTAAAAGAGAGCCACGCAGAGCTCAAAAGGACCTCTGTGACAGACCTTGGTCTACTTATAACCCCGCCCCTTCTTCCCTGACCCTGCCCACGACAAAAGGACCCCCCCCCTCCTTGGGGTGGCGGGGAAGAGGGATTGACCCCCCCCCCCCCCCCCCCCTTCCTGGCAGGTGCCCGACGACCCCCCCCCCCCCCCCCCCCTTCCTTGGCTCTTCTGGTTCAAGTGACTCCACTCCCTCACCCGCACGAGGCTCTTCTCCTCCCCCTCCAACCCCATCCCTGACTCCCCCCCCTCCACATGACCCTTCCCCTGACCTTGTCAATGTAGAAGTCCACCTCGGAGGCAGACTGGAACTCCCCGTGCAGCGCCGACACGCCGCTGGTCCAGACCAGGTTCTTCATCTTGTGCTTGAAGACGAGCAGCTGGATCCGGAACTCCTGCTCCGACATGTCAAGGAATCCAGCGAGCTTCGCTACCGGCATGGTGGTGTAGAGCTTCAGAAAACTACAGAGCGAGAGAGAGAGAGTGGAGAGAGACAGGGGGCAGGGTTACAGAATAGAGAGAGACAGGGGGCAGGGTTACAGTGAGGAGAGAGACAGCGAGTGGGTTTCTCTCTCTCTGTACCTGCTGATGGTGGAGAGCAGGGTTCGTTCTCACTCTCTTTTTACCTGCGGATGGTAGAGAGTTGTGCTTGCTGCTCCACCTCCTCAGTGAACACTTTGAGTTGCTGCTGGAAAGGCTCCTTGTGGTAGTTGGGGTGCACTGTGTCGTAGTTCGGCACCACGGGGGACAGGAACTTAGGACAGGCGAAGCTGAAGAGCTCCTCGAACACCTGGGGATCCCTGAGAGAGAGGAGAAACAACAAGACATCATTACAGGAGGAAACAACAAACTCTTTGTTTCTTTCAGCTCCTGTAACTTTCACTGCTGTGTTGATCCAGTCTTTGTATCTCAATCTCTATATCTCTCCCTCGCTAGCTCTGTGTGTGTCTCTCTATATCTCTCCCTCACTTGCTGTGTGTCTGTATGTCTCTCTATAACCCTCTCTACATGTCTCTCACTCTCTCTCTCTCTCTGTGTCTCTACATATCTCTCTCTCTCGCTCCCTCTCTCCATTCTCAAAATAAGGGTTCAGGAAAAAAGCCTGGAACAGAGAATGTAATTTTTTTAATTGTAGCGATATCTCAGTTTAACAGCGTGTTAAAAACTCTGTACTTCTCTCTGAGCTGGGTGTGGATGCTCTCTGTGTGTGTGTGTGTGTGTGTGTGTGTGTGTGTGTCAGCATCTCTCTCTCACCCTTTCTGCATCCTCAGCATCTTGTCCCCGTACTTCTCTCGGAGCTGGGTGTGGATGCTCTCATCGATCCTCATCGGGTACATGGTGAGGGCGATGGCCAGCAGGCCGTGCATCTGTTCGTTCTGCTTGTTAATCTGAGAGGGAGGGAAGAGGGAGACGAGAGAGGGAGGGAAGAGGGAGACGAGGGAGGGAGGGAGAGACGAGGGAGGAGTTAGAGCCTAACCACAGTACTGATGAATCAGCAGAGCTCTCTGAACTCCCTCAGCAACAGCAAGGGCTGGGAATCAGACTCCTATTGCACAGCAGCGTGATCCAGTCCAGGTTTCACTGCTACCAGCTTGATCAGCCCCCAGTGTGTCTAGGGAACAAGCTCAGGTCTGTCTTATTATTAAACTCCTAGTGAAAGCAGGACTGGATCACACTGCTGTGCAGTGGGAGTCTGATTATTAAACTCCTAGTGAAAGCAGGACTGGATCACACCGCTGTGCAGCGGGAGTCTGATTATTAAACTCCTAGTGAAAGCAGGACTGGATCACACTGCTGTGCAGCGGGAGTCTGATTCCCAGCCCTGTAGATAGACTTTGGTTGAAGGAGGTTTGTAGCTGATTTTACAGTGGAGAGCTCTCTCGCTCGCTCTCTCTCTGTGTCTCTCTCGCTCGCTCTCTCTCTCTCACCATCTCGTATTTGTAGGTGCTCCTCTGGAACATGTTGCGTGTCCTCTGAATGTACAGCAGGATGTTTGCGAACACGCGGATGGAGTCCTGGTAGCGGCGCATCATCAGGTAAGCAAAGCCCACGTAGTAATAGGTGGTGATCTGACACTCGGGGACACGCGAGTACATGCTCTGAACAGAGAGAGAGAGGGGGGGGTTACAGCTCAATATACAGGAGAGGGGGGGGGGGTCACAGCTCAATACACAGGAGAGAGGGGGGGTCACAGCTCAATACACAGGAGAGGGGGGGGGCTCAATACACAGGAGAGGAGGGGGGGAGAGAGGGAGAGAGAGAGAGAGAGGAGGGGGGGGTCACAGCTCAATACACAGGAGAGGAGAGAGTTTGCAGTACAGTTTACAGTACAGTTTACAGTACAGTTTGCAGTACAGTTTGTAGCAGAGCTGGTTCCTTGCCTTCTTGTTCAGCTCGATGTTCTCCAGCACTTTGATGGCCTGGTAGTAATCTCCCAGCAGGGAGTGCAGCCTCAGCAAACCGACCAGACTGAAATACCCAAACATCTTATACAGGGAGTGCCGTCCGTACTCCCCCGAGACACTCTCAGGATCTCCTGCAGAGAGAGAGAGAGAGGGGGGGGAACGAGGGGTTAATAACACAGGGGAGACCAGCATCTCATACAGGGAGTGCGTCCTTACTCCCCCGAGACACTCTCAGGATCTCCTGCAGAGAGGGGAACGAGGGGTTAATAACACAGGGGAGACGCACGCAGAGACCCCCAGCACCAGTGATGTTGCTCCTGTCTCTGTCAGTGTGTGTGCGTGTCTCTCCTCTCTCTCTCTCTCTCTCACCTCTGTCTGTCTGTCTCTCTCTCTCTCTCTGTCTCTCTCTCACCTCCGCTGGTGTACACCTCGAGTTGCTTGTTGATGTTGCTCTTGTCTCAGTGTGTGTGCGTCTCTCTCTCTCTCTCTCTCTCTCCTCTCTCTCTCTCTCTCTCTCTCTCTCTCCTCTCCGACCACATGTGCTGTGCTCTCACGAACTCTTCTCCCTACACCGAGAACAGTGCACACTTGTTGAGCAGAGAGTGTCTGCTAGCAGTGTGTTGGGGGCGATCTCTCTCTTCAACTACTCTCAGATCTCTTCATGAGACACTCAACGAGTTGTACACACTCGAGGGCGTGAGTGAGTTGTTCTGTATGTTTCTCGTGTCTTCAGTCTCTCTCTCTCTCTCTCTCTCTCTCTCTCTCTCTCTCTCACCTCCGCTGGTGTACACCTCGAGTTGCTTGTTGATGTTGCTCTTGTCTCAGTGTGTGTGCGTCTCTCTCTCTCTCTCTCTCTCTCTCTCTCTCTCTCTCTCTCTCTCTCCTCCGCTGGTGTACACCTCGAGTTGCTTGTTGATGTTGCTCTTGTCTCAGTGTGTGTGCGTCTCTCTCTCTCTCTCTCTCTCTCTCTCTCTCTCTCTCTCCCTCGGGGAGGAGTTGCTGGAGATGTGGCTCTAGTGTGGAGCGGTGTGGCGTTCTCTCTCTCTCTCTCTCTCTCTCTCTCTCTCTCTCACCTCCGCTGGTGTACACCTCGAGTTGCTTGTTGATGTTGCTCTTGTCTCAGTGTGTCAGTGCGTCTCTCTCTCTCTCTCTCTCTCTCTCTCTCTCTCTCTCTCTCTCTCTCTCTCACCTCCGCTGGTGTACACCTCGAGTTGCTTGTTGATGTTGCTCTTATCCACCAGTGAGTGAAGCACGTTCAGAACGCTGTGCACGTTCCAGATCTTGGGATTGTTCCGCAGGAACTCGATCTCCTCCTCGGACTTCTTCGCTATCTTACAGCGGTACTGACTGAACGACTGGAACTGAGAGGAGAGAGGGAGGAGGAGGAGGAGGGAGAAAAGATTAGAGGTCTTTCAATGCATCTGTTCTGCTGTTTTTTTGTTACAGAGAGACAGACAAATAGAAATGTTAAATATTTCTGTGTTTTTTTTTTTAGCTGCATTAACTTTGGCAACGATACTTGCGTGACCTGTCATGCAGAGAGAGAAAGAGAGACACAGAGAGAGAAAGAGAACAGAGACAGAGAACAGAGACACAGAAAGAGCGAGAGACACAGACAGAAAAAGAACAGAGAGACAGAGAGCAAGAGAGACACAGAGAGCGAGAGACACAGACAGAAAGAGAACAGAGAGACACAGAGAGAGACAGAGAGAGAGAGAGAGACACAGAGAGCGAGAGACACAGACAGAAAGAGAACAGAGAGACACACAGAGAGAGAGAGAGAGAGAGAGAGAGAGAGAGAGAGAGAGAGAGAGAGAGACCCCCCCCCCCCCCCCAATACAAGCTCTGAAGAAGAACCCAAAATAAAACTGTCAGTTCTGCAGAGAGGCCTGAAGGAAAAACCGCACAAAACCCAAAGGGGGCGCTACCTGGTAAATGAACTCATCGATGATATCCCACAGCCATTGGTTAGGGAGCTCCAGGGGGGCGGGACCATCTGCGTCTGTTTGAATTAATTAACAAACCCAGGAGGCAAGTCAGTCAACTGCAATTCACTCCCTCCATCCTCTCCACTCACTCCTCCACTCCCATCCATCAATCCTTCACTCCCTCCCTCCCTCCCTCCTCTCCTCTCCATCCTTCACTCTCCATCCATCAATCCTTCACTCCCTCCCTCCCTCCTCCACTCTCCATCCTTCACTCCCATCCATCATTCCTTCACTCCCTCCCTCCCTCCTCCACTCTCCATCCTTCACTCTCCATCCATCAATCCTTCACTCCCTCCCTCCCTCCTCCACTCTCGGTCCTCCCTGTATCCTTCACTCTCACATCCATCAATCCTTCACAAACACCCACACTCATTAACTCTCCTATCCAAACTCTCCATCCATCACACCTTCACCCTAAACAACTATAACAAAAACACACACACACATCAATCTCTGCTCCAACCGGTCCTCCCCTCACACACACACATTGAAACAACTAATTGAAAACACACACACATTGTAATAGGACTCGAATCTATATAGAGGGTCCTCCCTGTATTCAATATGTTAACAAGGGAACATTATTCAGCAGCTTTCACTGGACACTATGAAGCTGAATCAGTTCATTCTATATAGAGGGGGTGCAATTCAATATGATAACAAGGGAACATTATTCAGCAGCTTTCACTGGACTCTATGAAGCTGAATCAGTTCATTCTATATAGAGGGGGTGCAATTCAATATGTTAACAAGGGAACATTATTCAGCAGCTTTCACTGGACTCTATGAAGCTGAATCAGTTCATTCTATATAGAGGGGGTGCAATTCAATATGAGAACAAGGGAACATTATTCAGCAGCTTTCACTGGACTCTATGAAGCTGAATCAGTTCATTCTATATAGAGGGGGTGCAATTCAATATGTACCAGACAAGGGAACATTATTCAGCAGCTTTCACTGGACTCTATGAAGCTGAATCAGTTCATTCTATATAGAGGGGGTGCAATTCAATATGTTAACAAGGGAACATTATTCAGCAGCTTTCACTGGACTCTATGAAGCTGAGGGAGTTCATTCTACACAGAGATTCCTGCAGGGAGTAGAGACTCAGTGATGCTCACGCTGACTTTGGCGTAGATGTGTCTGTAGTAAAGCTCCTTGTACAGAATTAGGAACACAGCGTCTGGGAGGGAGAGAAGAAATATATCAATTCACGTACCAGACAAACACTCACAGCCACAACAGGTCCTGCTTTACTAGGAGTTTAATAATCAGACTCCCGCTGCACAGCAGTGTGATCCAGTCCTGCTTTCACTAGGAGTTTAATAATCAGACTCCCGCTGCACAGCAGTGTGATCCAGTCCTGCTTTCACTAGGAGTTTAATAATCAGACTCCCGCTGCACAGCAGTGTGATCCAGTCCTGCTTTCACTAGGAGTTTAATAATAAGACACACCTGAGCTTGTTCCCTAGACACACTGGGGGCTGATCAAGCTGGTAGCAGTGAAACCTGGACTGGATCACACTGCTGTGCAATAGGAGTCCGATTCCCAGCGCTGGCGTGTGGCTGGCTGGCTGGCTGGCTGAATTATTTACCGTTTCCCACGAGGGAGGCGATGGCTTCGGCTTCAGGCCAGGGGGAGGTCTTGAAGAATCTCTCCGTCAGTTTATTCCAGCTGAGAGAGAGAGAGAGGGAGGGGGAGAGAGAGGGAGAGAGAGGGAGAGAAAGTGTGTGTGTCAGACTTTTGTATCTCGTAGATTTTCTGCTCGATGCTCTTCAGTCTCTCTCTCCCCCCTCCCTCTCTCTCCCTTTCTCTCTCTCTCCCCCTCTCCCTCTCTCACCTGTTCTCGTACAGATCCTGGATCTCGTAGATTTTCTGCTCGATGCTCTCGCTCGAGACGCGGTTCGCCTGCAGCTCGTACACTTTCTGGTCAATGAGGTCAGAGGTGGTCTTGTGGAAGTACTGCAGGAAGTTCTTGATCACCTCGGGGATCACGTGATAAGTCTGCTGCTCATACTGACGCTCGTACGCCAGGTCCACCTTCGGGTCACCTGACACAGAGACAGGGGTCACGTGACAGGGAACAGCGCCATCAGCACACAGACAACCGGCAGCGTGTGTAACCTGTCGCTCACACAAACACTGACACACCAACACTGAGACTGAGACACACACACACAGCCACAAACTGCTAGTGTGCAATCTCTCTCACACATACACACAGAGACACACAAAAAGACAGAGACACCGAGACACACAGACACCCACACTGAGACTGAGACTGACAAACAGACACACACACAGTCAAAAATTGCTAGTGTGCAATCTCTCTCACACATACACACCGAGACACACAGATACCCACACTGAGACTGAGACTGACACACACACACACCTGGACTATCAAAAGGACCTTGGAAGCCGTTTCTCTTACCTGTGTGCAGGTCATAGTCCTGGCTGTAGGTGTACGGATCGTACTGTCAATCAGGGGGAAAATAAACACAAAGACTCATTCAACACGAGCGAGGGCAGAGCAAAACACCACGGGGCTGGGAATCAGACTCCCGCTGCACAGCAGTGTGATCCAGTCCTGCTTTCACTAGGAGTTTAATAATCAGACTCCCGCTGCACAGCAGTGTGATCCAGTCCTGCTTTCACTAGGAGTTTAATAATCAGACTCCCGCTGCACAGCAGTGTGATCCAGTCCTGGTTTCACTAGGAGTTTAATAATAAGACACACCTGAGCTTGTTCGCTAGACACACTGGGGGCTGATCAAGCTGGTAGCAGTGAAACCTGGACTGGATCACACTGCTGTGCAATAGGAGTCCGATTCCCAGCCCCGGATCACTACAGTGAAAGCACGATGATAAAGAGGTAGGGGGGGGAACAAAACTACAAAACGGTTCAGATGGTTTTGCCAAGTCTACGCAGTGCCCCCACCCCCCCCCCAGTTAGAATCAATCTTAGCTGAACAGAAATCGGGACTTCTTATTCCCCTGTCAATACACCCTATTTAAGAGCATTATTATATAATAATAATAATACTCTAATTCTTAATGAGAAGAAGAAGACCACAGGAACGTGTGCTGGTGTGATTGCACACGGCACGCGTGTCTGACTCCGTGGGAAAGCGTGTTTGCTTTTTGCAGTATTTCCCCCCCTCCTTCCCCCCCCCGAGTCGGGGTCTCTCTCACCTCCGCCTCGACCTCTTCTGCGGGGAAGGACATGCTCTCTGCAGCGGCGATCGGGGCTCGGATCAGGGCTCGGTTCGGGGCTCGGTTCGGGGGAGGCTGACTCCAACAGGCCGGCAAGCTTCGGGACCGCAAGCGAGACGGGAGAGAGAGAGGCTAGACGGGATCCGGGGCGGGGGAGCTTCCTGCGCCTTGCCTTCTGGGATAGCGGCGGACCTTGGATTGCGATTCTACTGTTTTTCTAAAAAAATATATAGATTTGTTCTATTTTGATGTTTCTCGATATTTATACATATTTTTTTTAACGCAGAATCAAAGTGTGTATTTAAAAAAATATATATATTGCAAAATTGTATATTTTCGATTTTAATATGATAATGCAAAAAAATATAGTTAAATAATAAATAGTAAAATTGCGTTACTTACCGGAGTTTTTATATAGAATTGCAGTCTTGTGTTTTTTTTTTCTTATATTTAACAGTATATTTGCAGGTAAATAATGACTTTGCGTTATAATAACGTGTTTATCATGTAAACAGTTTTAAATAAATATGCAAAAAAAAAAAAAAACGCCATTAATAATCCAGCCCCTTAATCCCATCGGTCTACAGGGAGAAGCGATCGCGCACTGCGATTGGCCGGCGCGGCCGTCACTCATCCCGTTCCCCCCGCCCGGCCGCTAATGGGCGGGGTGGAATGTTCCAGCCGCGCCTGCGCGCTCGGGTCCGGCGTTGTCTAGGAAACCGACGCCATGTGGGCTCCAGCGCCGTGTGGGCTCCAGCGCGGAGTGGCGGAGTCGCGGAGCCGGCATGGCGGACACCGGGGCGCAGTTTCGCAGCGGTGTCGACCATCTCCTTCTTTAAACACGCCTTTCTGACGGCGGCGGCCGGGTTCGAGATGGACGGCTGGGTCCCGGAGGCACCGGGAGCGGCTGGCGGTTCGGAAGAAGTCGATTACGAGGTCCAGCCGGAGGAGGAGCGGCGAGGGCGGCCAGGGGCGGCCGGGTTCCGGTTACCGGTGCTCGGCGAGGGGGCGAGGCTGGGCGGCTGCGGTTCTGAAGCCGACCCGGCTCTGAGTTTCCTCCGCCTGCTGTGGGACCCGAACCGGGCCGGGGCCGAGCCAGCGGCGGGGAACCCGAGCCGAGCGGAACCGAACCGGCTGGGCAAGATCGGGGTGAGCCGAATCAAGAGGCGCGTCAGGACGCACCGAGCCCCGGGACCGACCGGGAAGGACGTGTTCGGTACGGGGGGGGGTGCGGTTCCGATAGATCAGCGTTATTACCGAGTCGGAAACTCCTCTTATTATTGAGCAGATTATTAATCGTAAAAAGCGCGGAGCTGTTTAAACGTTGCTAAAGGGTATAGTCGAATAACTGGCGCTACGACTCCAGCGCAAACAAAGCTCGTCGTAAATAAAGCTATTGATTTTATTTATTAATGTATTTCAGTATTTATTTATTTATTAATGTATTTATTTCCCGCGCGAGGAGCCGAGCGCCCCGACCGCGGAAGGAATGATTGCGGTAATTTTCTAAGTTGTTAATTCAGGGCGATCGTATTTTTCTTCCCGCTGCACAGCAGTGTGATCCATTCCTGCTTTCACTCGGAGTTTAATAATCAGACTCCCGCTGCACAGCAGTGTGATCCAGTCCTGCTTTCACTAGGAGTTTAATAATCAGACTTGCACAGCAGTGTGATCCAGTCCTGCTTTCACTAGGAGTTTAATAATTAGACTCCCGCTGCACAGCTATCCTGCTTTCACTAGGAGTTTAATAATCAGACTCCCGCTGCACAGCAGTGTGATCCAGTCCTGCTTTCACTAGGAGTTTAATAATCAGACTAGCTGCACAATAATGTGATCCAGTCCTGCTTTCACTAGGAGTTTAATAATCAGACTCCCGCTGCAAGTTTAATAATCAGACTCCCGCTGCACAGCAGTGTGATCCAGTCCTGCTTTCACTAGGAGTTTAATAATCAGACTCCCGCTGCACAGCGGTGTGATCCAGTCCTGCTTTCACTAGGAGTTTAATAATCAGACTCCCGCTGCACAGCAGTGTGATCCAGTCCTGCTTTCACTAGGAGTTTAATAATCAGACTCCCGCTGCACAGCAGTGTGATCCAGTCCTGCTTTCACTAGGAGTTTAATAATCAGACTCCCGCTGCACAGCAGTGTGATCCAGTCCTGCTTTCACTAGGAGTTTAATAATAAGACACACCTGAGCTTGTTCCAGTCCTGCTTTCACTGGGGGACTGATCAAGCTGTGATCCAGTCAGTGAAACCTGGCACAGCAGTGTGATCCACACTGCTGTCAATAGGAGTCTGATTCCCAGCACAGCTGTGTGTGTGTGTGTGTGTGTTTAATATAACTCTCGCTGCACTGCACTGTGATCCAGGGACGCCTCGCACAACACTGAGTCAGGACGAAAGTGATCCTCGCTGTGGATAGGCCCGCTGCTCCAGTCCTGCTTTCACTAGTTTCAGACACACCTGAGAGGTTGTGACACTGAAGCTGGGAGGACTGGCGCTGACTCTCCTCTGTGTTGTTGTTTCAGTGGAGGAGGGGTGCTGACTCTCCTCTCAGTGGAGTTGTCTCAGTGGAGAGGGTGCTGAGGGAGGGCGCTGACTCTCCTCTCTCCCCGACACAACAGAGTTCACCTCTCCCACGACTCCCTTCCCGCGAACTGAAACAGTTCACCTCTCCACGACTCCTCCCACGAGGCAGAGGAGAGAACAACAGAGTGGAGTGGAGAGGGTGCTGACTCTCCTCTCTTGTTGTCTCAGTGGAGAGGGTGCTGAGGGAGGGCGCTGACTCTCCTCTCTCGTTGTTTCAGTGGAGAGGGTGCTGAGGGAGGGTGCTGACTCTCCTCTCTTGTTGTCTCAGTGGAGAGGGTGCTGAGGGAGGGCGCTGACTCTCCTCTCTCGTTGTTTCAGTGGAGAGGGTGCTGACTCTCCTCTCTTGTTGTCTCAGTGGAGAGGGTGCTGAGGGAGGGCGCTGACTCTCCTCTCTTGTTGTTTCAGTGGAGAGGTTGCTGAGGGAGGACACTGATGCCTGCTCCGCGGATGATAAGGGCCGCACAGCGCTCCACTTCGCCTCCTGCAACGGGAACGAGCAGATCGGTACGAAACAGAGAGAGACACACACACCTCTCTTGGATTGGACAGAGAGACACACACACAGGACTGTACAGAGAGACACACACACAGGACTGTACAGAGAGACACACACTGGACTGTTACGAAACAGAGAGACACACACTGGACTGGACAGACAGAGAGACACACTCTGGACTAGACAGAGAGACACACTGGATTACACAGAGAGAAACGCTCGGTTTTACACAGAGACACACACTGCATTATAAAGACATGCTGTACAATCATTACATGATCTGTTGTATCTCTTCTTTCTCTCTCTCTCTCTCTCTCTCTCTCTCTCTCTCTCTCCTCTCTCTCCTCTCTCTCTCTCCTCTCTCTCTCTCCTCCTCCAGTCCAGTTGCTGCTCTCTCACGGCGCCGACCCAAACCAGCGCGATGGACTCGGAAACACAGCACTGCACTTAGGTGAGTACGAGGAGAGGAGAGGGAAGAGAGAGATAGGAGAGGGAAGAGAGAGATGGGAGAGAGAGAGGGAGAGGGAGAGGGAGAGAGAGGAGAGGGAAGAGAGAGATGGGAGAGGGGAGGAGAGGGAAGCCCCTTTAGAATACAGGAATTTCCTCCCGTGTCTGTGTGTGTGTGTGTTGTGTGTTGTAGAGCTCTTTCTTATTGCAGAATCTCTCTCTCTCTCTCTCTCTCTCTCTCTCTCTCTCTCTCTCTCTCTCTCTCTGTTTTCACAGCTGCCTGCACTAACCATGTCCCCGTGATCACAGCCCTGCTGAGAGGAGGTGAGGGGGTTGGTCTGACCCAGAGAGACTGGCTGTTCCTGGAAAAATATACAGAGATAGATACAGATATAGAGATAGATACAGAGAGATACAGATATATAAAGATATAGATACAGATAGCTGCAGATATATAGAGATCGCACATCGCAATTGTTTTAAATGAGTTCTAGTCAGGTTGTTGTTTTGTTGTGGTTATGAGAGAGAGAGAGAGAGAGAGACAGACAGACAGACAGACAGACAGACAGACAGACAGAGACACACGAGGGAGTTTTTACACGGTTTGACGTACGTGGTTTTTCTTTTGCGTCAGGTGCTCGCGTGGACGCCCTCGACCGGGCTGGAAGGACCCCTCTGCACCTGGCCAAGTCCAAACTGAACATCCTGCTGGGGGGCCAATCACAGAGCCTGGAGGAGCTGCGGAGCGAAGTGAGACAGGTGAGGGGGGGGGAGTATTTGTATTATTTTATTTTAGAATTTCTTTGGCAAAAAACTTCTGCTGTCGTCAACAAGCCAGTGAAGCATCTTTTGAATGTGAGAGACAGCGAGACACGCACTGAGATTCTCTCCCTTACTCACTAATATATATTCCACTCTGTCTCCCCTCTTTCCTATCCCCTCCCCTCTCCCCCGCCCCCTCACTCTCTCCCCTCCTCTCCCTCTCTCTCTCCCTCTCTCAGATTATTCAGATGCTTCGTGAGTATCTGTCTCGGCTCGGTCACTCTGATGAGAGAGAGAGACTGGATCAGCTGAGCAGCCGTCTGCACAGAACCAGAACCAGAGAGCAGGTACGAGACCCAGCGTGTGTGCGTGTGTGTGTGTGTGTGTGTGTGTGTTAACCCCGCCTCCCTGGCAGTGTGTGTGTGTGTGTGTGTGTGTGTGTGTGTGTGTGTGTGTTAACCCCGCCTCCCTGTCAGTGTGTGTGTGTTAACCCGCCCCTGGCAGTGTGTCGGGTGTGTGTGTGTGTTAAGCCCGCCCCCTGCCGCCCCCACACACCACACACCCAATGTGTGTGTGTGTGTGTGTTACCCAAACACACAATGGGGGCGTGGGACCGTTACACCCCACACCCCCACAAAAAGTGTGTGTGTGTGTGTGTGTTGTGTGTGTGTGGGTGTTGTGTTAACCCCGCCCCCTGGCAGTGTGTGTGTGTGTGTGTGTGTGTGTGTGCGTGTGTGTGTGTGTGTTAACCCCGCCTCCCTGTCAGTGTGTGTGTGTTAACCCCGCCCCTCTCTGCTCGGCAGGTTGATGAGGTCACAGACCTGCTGGCCAGCTTCACTTCACTCAGCCTGCAGATGCACAGCCTGGAGGAGCGGTAGAGAGAGAGAGAGAGAGGAGAGGAGGAGAGGAGAGGAGAGAGAGGAGAGAGAGGAGAGGAGAGGAGAGGAGAGGAGAGGAGAGAAGCGAAGCAGACTGCACCAGCTCCTCTCTCGCGGATTGTCAGAGACTCGAATCCCCAGGACAGCCAGCCTCGTGCTTCAGCGTTTACCAGCTGCCTGTGTGTCTGTGGAGCCGGAGCGACGGCTTCTTCCACGGGAAGCTGAACAGCACAGCAGAGTGAACTGCAGCGGAGCGGGTCAGACAAACTGAGAGAGAGGGGGAGAGGGACAGGTTACACACGCTAGTCTCTCTCTCTCTCTGTTCATTGCGTTGCTTTCAACACATGTCGCAGCTAAACCCAGCGAGCGGTTTGACCAGAGACACGACGGGAACCTTAACAACAGCAACAGCAACAACAAAAATAAGACAATCGCTACAATAAACAAACGACAGCGACGCTGACGCCGGGCCTCTCGCTCATCTGGTGTGTTTTGGTTTTTTTGTTTTTTCTTTTAAAGTTTGTACGTGTTTTGATTTTATTTTTTAAATTTAAGTAAGTTGTGTTGTTGTTTAAATAATAAATATAATAATAAAAAAATATATGAAATCGTGTGTGTGTGTGTGTGTGTGTGTGTCAGTGTGTCAGTGTGTGTGTGTGTGT
>NC_054579.1:21036-27610 GCF_017654505.1 Polyodon spathula | reverse complement strand
ACACTAAACTATACACATGCACTCACACACACACTAAACTATACACATGCACATACAAACAAACACTAAACTATACACATGCACTCACACACACACTAAACTATACACATGCACATACAAACAAACACTAAACTATACACATGCACATAGAGACAAACATTAAACTATACACATGCACTCACATACACACTAAACTATACATATGCACATACAAACACTAAACTATACACATGCACATAGAGACAAACATTAAACTATACACATGCACTCACATACACACTAAACTATACATATGCACATACAAACACTAAACTATACACATGCACATAGAGACAAACATTAAACTATACACATGCACTCACATACACACTAAACTATACATATGCACATACAAACACTAAACTATACACATGCACATACAAACACTAAACTATACACATGCACTCACACACACTAAACTATTCACATACAAACACACACTAAACTATACACATGCACTCACACACACACTAAACTATACACATGCACTCACACACACACTAAACTATACACATGCACATACAAACAAACACTAAACTATACACATGCACTCACACACACACACTAAACACAAACAGGCGCTCACACACACAACACACACTAAACTATACACACGCACACACACACACACACTAAACTATACACATGCACATACACACACAAACTGTAAACACTAAACTATACACATGCACTCACACACACACTAAACTATACACATGCACTCACACACACACTAAACTATACACATGCACACACACACACACTAAACTATACACATGCACACACACACACACAAACACTACAATAATGAGGTGTGTGTGTGTAACTATACACATGCACTCACACACACACTAAACTATACACATGCACTCACACACACACTAAACTATACACATGCACTCACACACACACTAAACTATACACATGCACTCACACACACACACTAAACTATACACATGCACTCACTCACACACACTAAAATATACACATGCACTCAAACACTAAACTATACACTAAACTATACACATGCACATACACAAAGTTGACAAACACTAAACTATACACATGCACATAGAGACAAACATTAAACTATACACATGCACTCACATACACACTAAACTATACACATGCACATACAAACACTAAACTATACACATGCACATACAAACAAACACTAAACTATACACATGCACTCACACACACACTAAACTACACACACACACACACACACACAAACTATACACAACCGTGAGTGTGTGTGTGAACTATACACATGCACATACAAACAAACACTAAACTATACACATGCACATACAAACAAACACTAAACTATACACATGCACTCTCACGCACACACTAAACTATACTCATGCACTCTCAAGCACACACTAAACTATACTCATGCACTCACACACACACTAAACTATACACATGCACTCACACACACACTAAACTATACACATGCACATAGAAGTAAGTTAGGGGACTGCTTTGGAACATCTGTTTGGTCTAAACAAAAAACTAAAAGCAAACTTTTTCCACTGAGGTTTATGTATTATTATTATTATTATTATTATTATTATATTATTTATATTTATTAATAATAATAAGCAGGTTGTTTGTTTAGTGCCTGTGTACCTTCACCAAACCCAGGTTTCAAATGAACAGCATGAGAAATGGATCTAGAACCAAACTACTGTGCAGCCGTGTGAGCTCAAGCTGTCATTGTGTGCTGCTGTCCCATAGTTTATAAAGAGATTAAAGGAGCCCTGTCCCATAGTTTATAAAGAGATTATCTCCTCAGTATGTCCCATAGTTTATAAAGAGATTAAAGGAGCCCTGTCCCATAGTTTATAAAGAGATTCCACCGTTATAAGCTTGTTTAAAAATATATGTATTTTTTTCAGATAATTGTAAGTAAATACACAGGTAGAAAACACCAATCCCTTTTAATTGTGATTCAGCAAACATTTAGATTTACTTTCACATTCACTCTGAATCATTTGCACACAATGATAATGTGTTCAAACTATCAATAAATATTTGAACTAAACAGAATGAGATACAGACCAGGAACTAAAGTGCAGCTGTAAATGTTATCAAATCTCCTTATCTCTTCAGTGCCAGTTTCTATCACTGCCTGTCGGACTCTGTCCTGTGAATTTCAGGTGCGGTGTCTTACATTTAAAAAAACAGCATTGTATATCTACAATATGAGAACCCGTCTAAAACACAAAATACCCGTTCTCCTCCCTGCCCTCCAGGTTTAGAAATTACACTGTTTCCTTTAATAGCTCTGCTCGTTTTATTAGATTTGAAATTAATTGATCACATTTGCCATGTTAAAAAGCTGACCTCAGGAATAGTGCGTGGCCAGGCTTCCGTGGATGACGTGTCGTTTTCAGTTTTGAAAATGTATTTTATTCATTTAATTAAAATATTAAAACCAAAAAGATACAGCCTTAGGCAGGTTTCTACAGAACAATGCCGTTGTATATTAAAAGCTGATTTCATATCTGGCTGGAATGGTGTGCGCCCAGCCTTCCATTAATTGCCTCGTTCATATTTTTGTATGTTTATAAAGTTTTTGTTTTATTACTTTTAACTTAATTTTCAATACAATTTAAAAACAAGACTCCAGCCCAAGCAAGCTTTGAAAAGCACAAGGATTGCTCGCTGCGCAGTCTCTAAATACCTGCCCTGCCCAGTCTCTCACATTGATTTCTAGCTTGTTTCTTTTCACTGTTTCTCACTGAGTGACTCTGTACTTGTTATAAGAGTCCTGCTGTCCAGCACAACATTAAGAGAACCGATTCTTCACAGAAATGAAGATCTGAAGGAATAACTCACCAGGGCCCGAACCGGCAGCCGCCATCTCTCCCTTCTTCTGCTCCCTATTGAAGACAACGGCGCTGGAGTCCAAAGGTAGCTTGATCTCTACAGTTTTTATTGATTCAGTGCCGCTGCGCCTCTTATATGGTTTAATGTTTTATTGCTGTAAATGAACACACTGATACTTCCAGGTGAGCAAAGTGTGCTCCTGTGTGTGTGTGAGGCTTTAAACTGCCTGTTTCAATATAGTTTGTTTTAAGGATGAGATCCTGGGAGTAGGATTGATAGAGATCAGAACAGGCTGTATTGTTCTCATGACATGGTAAATATGAAGCTGGCATGTGAAATGGTTTAGGAGATGTTAACAATGGAAGTTGCAGCAGTGGTGGCAGAATGACAGTTACAAACACTCTCCTCTCACAGGGATGCTTCACGATCAGCTTTCACCAGTCTACACCCGCTTTATGTTATAAATATTGCTTTTGAGCAAATCACACACACACACACTATACACATGCACTCACACACACACTAAACTATACACATGCACACACACAAACACTAAACTATACACACTGCACTCACACACACTGTTGTAAACAAACACTAAACTATACACATGCACTCTCACACACACTAAACTATACACATGCCACTCGTCACACATTAAAACTAGACACATGCACATACAAACAAACACAAACATTAAACTATACACATGCACTCACACACACACTAAACTATACATCATGCACACACAAACACTAAACTATACACATGCACATACAGCTGCAAACATTAAACTATACACATGCACTTAGAGACACACACTAAACTATACACATGCACATACACACACTATACTATACACATGCACACACAAACAAACACTAAACTATACACATGCACTCACACACACACTAAACTATACACATGCACTCACACACACACACACTATACAATGCACACTCAACCCAAGTTCATCATGTGTACAAACACACACATTGCACTCACACACATTCACGCACACACACTTATCACACCACATGAACTCACACACACACAAACACATACACATGCACTCATGCACACACACACACACTAAACTATACACATGCACACACAAACAAACACTAAACTATACACATGCACACACAAACACTAAACTATACACATGCACATACAAACAAACACTAAACTATACACATGCACACACACACACACTAAACTATACACATGCACATACAAACAAACACTAAACTATACACATGCACATAGAGACAAACACTAAACTATACACATGCACTCACATACACACTAAACTATACACATGCACATACAAACACTAAACTATACACATGCACATACACAAACACTAAACTATACACATGCACTACAAACAAACACTAAACTATACAACATGCACTACACACACACACTAAACTATACACATGCACATACACACAAACACTAAACTATACACATGCACATACAAACAAACACTAAACTATACACATGCACACACAAACAAACACTAAACTATACACATGCACATACAAACTAACACAATAAAAAAGATACACATCGCACTCACACGGGGACACAACACACGAAACTATACACATGTGCACCCCACACACACACCTGTGAAACTGATGTACACTAGCGCTATGCACACACACAAACAAACACTAAACTATACACATGCACATACAAACAAACACTAAACTATACACATGCACATCACACACACACACTAAACTATACACATGCACATACAAACAAACACTAAACTATACACATGCACATACAAACACTAAACTATACACATGCACATACAAACAAACACTAAACTATACACATGCACATACAAACAAACACTAAACTATACACATGCACTCACACACACACTAAACTATACACATGCACTCACACACACACTAAACTATACACATGCACATAGAAGTAAGTTAGGGGACTGCTTTGGAACATCTGTTTGGTCTAAACAAAAAACTAAAAGCAAACTTTTTCCGGGACTGAGGTTTATGTATTATTATTATTATTATTCAGTTCCCAAGATCTTGGCCTGTGTACACCGTGCCTGTGTACCTTCACCAAACCCAGGTTTCAAATGAACAGCATGAGAAATGGATCTAGAACCAAACTACTGTGCAGCCGTGTGAGCTCAAGCTGTCATTGTGTGCTGCTGTCCCATAGAACTATTTCTCTATTATTCCTCCGTCTGTCCCATAGTTTATAAAGAGATTAAAGGAGCCCTGTCCCATAGTTTATAAAGAGATTAAAGGAGCCCTGTCCCATAGTTTATTAAAGGCCTCGTCTGTCCCATAGTTTATAAAGAGATTAAAGGAGCCCTGTCCCATAGTTTATAAAGAGATTAAAGGAGCCCTGTCCCATAGTTTATAAAGAGATAAAGGAGCAGTGTCCCATAGTTTATAAAGAGATTCTAAAGGGAGCCGCTGTACCCATAGTTTATAAGGAGCGTTAAAGGAGCATAGTTTATAGTTTATTAAAGAGATTATCCCATAGTTTATAAAGAGATTAAAGGAGCCCTGTCCCATAGTTTATAAAGAGATTCCACCGTTATAAGCTTGTTTAAAAATATATGTATTTTTTTCAGATAATTGTAAGTAAATACACAGGTAGAAAACACCAATCCCTTTTAATTGTGATTCAGCAAACATTTAGATTTACTTTCACATTCACTCTGAATCATTTGCACACAATGATAATGTGTTCAAACTATCAATAAATATTTGAACTAAACAGAATGAGATACAGACCAGGAACTAAAGTGCAGCTGTAAATGTTATCAAATCTCCTTATCTCTTCAGTGTCAGTTTCTATCACTGCCTGTCGGACTCTGTCCTGTGAATTTCAGGTGCGGTGTCTTACATTTAAAAAAACAGCATTGTATATCTACAATATGAGAACCCGTCTAAAACACAAAATACCCGTTCTCCTCCCTGCCCTCCAGGTTTAGAAATTACACTGTTTCCTTTAATAGCTCTGCTCGTTTTATTAGATTTGTTTTGGAAATTAATTGATCACATTTGCCATGTTAAAAAGCTGACCTCAGGAATAGTGCGTGGCCAGGCTTCCGTGGATGACGTGTCGTTTTCAGTTTTGAAAATGTATTTTATTCATTTAATTAAAATATTAAAACCAAAAAGATACAGCCTTAGGCAGGTTTCTACAGAACAATGCCGTTGTATATTAAAAGCTGATTTCATATCCGGCTGGAGTGGTGTGCGCCCAGCCTTCCATTAATTGCCTCATTCATATTTTTGTATGTTTATAAAGTTTTTGTTTTATTACTTTAACTTAATTTTCAATACAATTTAAAAACAAGACTCTAGCCCAAGCAAGCTTTGAAAAGCACAAGGATTGCTTGCTGCGCAGTCTCTAAATACCTGCCCTGCCCAGTCTCTCACATTGATTTCTAGCTTGTTTCTTGTCACTGTTTCTCACTGAGTGACTCTGTACTTGTTATAATATGCCAACCAGAACCTGCTCCCTGGGACTCCCACCTGCTTTAATGAAGGGGCTGATCACACACTGAACAACAACACAGGGAATAATCCCCATTGAAAGAGGCGTTTATCATTCAGTCTGCATCTCAGTCTATGTGTGTGTGTGTCTGTGTGTGCGTGTGTGTCTGTGTGTGCATCTCAGTCTGTGTGTG
>NC_054579.1:0-17877 GCF_017654505.1 Polyodon spathula | reverse complement strand
AGATGCACAGGACACAATGACTATCACACATTCAATATGAGACGCACAGGACACAATGACTATCACACATTCAATATGAGACGCACAGGACACAATGACTATCACACATTCAATATGAGACGCACAGGACACAATGACTATCACACATTCAATATGAGACGCACAGGACACAATGACTATCACACATTCAATATGAGACTGTGGCAAAGTGGCTAGTGGAGGGGAACAGGTATAACGGTGATGCGATGCAGGAGTGACAGGCAGACAACAGTTTCCAGTGAAAAGGTGCTTTTATTTATAATCCAGGTCTGGTGACCGTTAAATAATAAATCCCCGGCTATACACAACAATGTGTAAAGCACGGGGATAGCAATAACAGGGCACAGTCCCGAACAAAAACAAACACACGGTCACCAGTCCTGGGTGAGTGCAGACGTGCTTGTGGTGGGTGAAGACACTGTATTTCGTGACGGTTCCGTGCAGTGGTGATCCGGATTGTGCTGACCCTGGTCGACAGCTCCGGACCGGTGAGTTAACTGTCTGGTGGTGCAAAACGCAGACAATTACAAACAAACACAACAAAACACAACACGCAGTTCTCTTTACAACGAGAGCTCCTCTCTCGCTCCTTCTCTCTCCAAGCGTTAACCCAAACGAAGGAAAAGACCAGCGTTACCCTGGCCCCTATATGTAATCCCGCATGATATCAAGATAAACGGTTGCAGCTGCCTTATTACTTGCAGCTGCCTCTCGTTTACCTTTCAAATCAATACGGTCTTACAACAGAGTCGCGCTTCCCTCCAGGCTGACCCACTTCCCTGACCCGGAAACGAACTGTCAGGCCAGCCCTTCCAGATACTTCTCCTCCCGTTCTTTAGCGCCCTCACAGGTTGGGAGGAAGATTTATCACCAGAACTCATCTTTCCGTCACATATCCCACCGCTCAGAGTGGAGCCGAAGGAACACTCGGCTAAATCTACCTTTCCCATTACTCCCCCCTCCCGGGAAAAATAATCCGCATTTTGGTGGTCTTTCCCCGCACGGTGTACCATGTGGTACATGAAGGGCTGCAATGCCAGATACCACCGAGTTATCCGGGCATTGCTGTCCTTCATTGTGCTTAACCACTTGAGTGGGGCGTGGTCTGTGACCAGATCGAATGAGTGTCCCAGCAGGTAGTATCGTAAAGAGTGAGTAGCCCATTTAATGGCCAAACACTCTTTTTCGACTACGGAGTAGTTGCGTTCCCGAGGTAACATTTTTTTACTGAGGTATAATATCGGGTGCTCTACTCCAGCTACTTTTTGGGACAAGACTGCACCCAAACCTACATTCGATGCGTCGGTGTGGAGGATGAATCTCTTGGTGAAATCTGGAGTAATAAGAGTGGGGGCCTGGCAAAGTGTACGCTTAATAGTATCAAACGCTCCCTGACACTCAGCTGACCATTTAATTAAATTTGGAGCACTCTTTTTGGTGAGGTCGACTAACGGGTTAACCACTGTGGCGTACTCGGGGATGAAGCGGCGGTAATAACCGGCTAAGCCCAGTAGTGACCTCACCTGAGTCTTGGTTTTGGGGATCGCTGCATCAACCAAAGCCTGGATTTTGGTGACTACAGGTCTCACCCTTCCATTCCCCATTAAAAATCCCAAATATTGAGTCTCTGTTTTGGCAAACGCACATTTCCTCAAGTTAGCTGTCAGCCGGGCTGCCCTTAGAGACTGAAGAACGGCTGCAACCCTAGCCAAATGCTCTCGCCAGGTGGAGCTGTAAATCACCACGTCATCAATATACGCTGCTGCATATTCATGATGTGGGCGTAAAACCTGGTCCATCAGTCTCTGAAAGGCAGCGGGCGCACCATGTAGCCCAAACGGCATGGTTTTAAAGTGGAACAGCCCTTCTGGTGTTGAAAATGCGGTTTTCTCTCTGGAGCTGCGGGTTAAAGGGATTTGCCAGTATCCCTTCGTCAGGTCCAGAGTGGAAATAAACCTCGCTTTTCCCAGTCTGTCTAAAAGTTCGTCGACCCGAGGCATGGGATATGCATCGAACTTAGCAATAGCGTTCACCTTTCTGAAATCCACACAGAAGCGGTTGGTGCCGTCTTTCTTAGCCACTATGACGATCGGACTGCACCACTCGCTCCTGGAAGGCTCAATCACCCCAAGCTCGAGCATATCACATACCTCTTTGCGAACGCCACTTCGTCGACTTTCCGGGATCCGGTACGGTCTCTCTCGCACTGTGACACCTGGTGGAGAGATAATGTCATATTCAACTAAGTTTGTCCTGCCGGGCACGTCAGAAAAAACATCGCTGAACTCCTCAATAAGCTTACGCAGCTCTCTTTGCTGATCCGGAACCAATTGTTCCCCCATAGAAATCGCTCTTGTGCTCGGGGTCTCTGAACAGGGACCTAAATCATCCTCCATATTGCCTGGGGCTATAAATAAGACCTCCCTTGCCTGCCAGGGCTTTAATAAATTGACATGATAAATTTCACGTTCATTTCGGCGATCGGGCTGTCTAATTTCATAATTTACTTTCCCTATAGCCCGAATCACCTCATACGGCCCCTGCCATTTAGCACACAGTTTCGATTCAGATGAGGGAAGTAGCAGCATTACCTTGTCCCCTGGTCGAAAGGTTCGAATCCGTGCATTTTTGTTGTAATGCTGCTGTTGTCGGTGCTGAGCCGATCTGAGGTTGTCTTGGGCCAAACGACCGACCAAATCCAGGCGATCTCGTAGTAGGAGCACATACTTCACTACATTTTTAGACGAGCCTTTGTGCTCCTCCCACCCCTCCCTCAGCAGGTCGAGAATGCCGCGAGGCTGCCGGCCGTACAGGAGCTCAAAGGGGGAGAACCCCGTTGAACTCTGCGGCACTTCTCTCACCGCAAAAAGGAGGTAGGGAAGAAGCGATGCCCAATGTTTCTGCTCCTGTGTTACAAATCGCCTCAGCATCGACTTTAAGGTCTGATTAAAACGTTCAACCAAACCGTCCGATTGTGGATGATAAACGGACGTCCTGATGGGACGTATTTTTAATATTTTGTACACCTGCTGTAACGTATTGGACAAAAAATTGGTTCCGTGATCAGTCAAAATCTCCTTGGGGATCCCTACTCTAGCCATAATCTGCGCTAACTCGGTGGCTATTGCAGCTGCACTAGTGGACCTCAATGGAACTGCCTCTGGGTATCGCGTTGCATAATCCACCACTACTAATATATGCGTATACCCAGAGTCAGAAGGTAGCAAAGGGCCCATTATGTCCATTGCAATGCGCTCGAACGGAGTGGAAATAATCGGCAGTGGGACCAAAGGAGCGGGGCGCACTCGACCTGGCGCTACTCGCTGGCAGTCTGGGCATGTGGCTACATATTTCGACACATCAGTATGAAGACCGAGCCAATAGAATCGAGCCAATATTCGCTCCCTCGTCTTCTCGGCTCCGAGGTGCCCCGCAAAAGGGATATCATGCGCCAGCCTCATGACCTCGGTCCGACAAGACGGGGGAACCAATAATTGTGTTACAGGCTGTCCTGTGCCCGCGGCTAGGTTTACCCTATATAGTAATTGCCCCTTTATACTGAAATGTGGATATACTAGCGGCCCAGCGCCATCAACATCCTTACCTTCAATGGACCGGACCTGCCCCCAAGCGTGCACCAGTGACGGGTCGTTCTTTTGGCCCCACACTAGGTCCGCGCTTGAGTACCACGGGTCCGGTATATTGAGAGGGGCTGGAATAACCTCTGCCCTAGTCGGCCCAGTAACCTCGCTCTCTCGGTCGCACTGCGTTCCCACTCCCTTCGACTGGCGTTTGTTACCATTACAGCACTCTCCCACCAGACCCCAGCCTTGTCTCAAAGACGCTCCCTCCCATTTCGCGGTCCGTCTCTCCTTATTTGTTTTTCTAGGACGGAACAGAGGGGAAAACATTTCAGGATGAAAAGGAAACACATCACCAATCCGTTCCTTTTTCCCTTTTTCTGCCACGTTTACGTGTGTGGCTGAGACTGCCATTATTTGCACCAATTCTTTGAATTTTGGCCAGTCTCGGCCCAGAATAACTGGGTGCGGCAACCTTTCCGCCACCCCGACTACAAGGTGACGTTTTATCGGTCCTACCGATAAATATACTTTTAGGGTGGGGTATGCCGCCGTGTCTCCATGGATACAGGAGATGGCCACCTGACCTTGTGGCCGCCACGACATACCGCCCAAGAGAGCTGTCCTGATCAAGGTCTGCTCACACCCTGTGTCCACTAACGCGTGGGTTTTCACATTCCCTAAAACCACGTCAATCAGACAGGGCCCCTCCCAACCGTTTTCCCCCTGCTTACCCGTTCCAGGTGTCCAGTTGCATGCAGCCACGTCACACTCCATAGCAGCGGGGCATGACCTGGCCCTATGTCCTGGCTGGTTACACCTAAAACAGAGTGGAGGGACAGAGGGGGCATAGGTTAAATATCTGTCCCGCTGCTGGTAGGGCAACGGGGCAGGGGCAACACCTCTACCCCAGCTGGGGGCCATCCTCGGTCTCCATGGGGGGGAGGCAAGGGGGCCCAACGGGGTCGGCGGTCTGGGAGGTCTGGGTGCCGGGACCGAGGGTGATGGTGGTGGTGTTGGAGGAGAGGGAGGGAGAGGTTGGTTCCTGAGCAGGGCAGGGGCTGACAGGATCCCGACCCGGGCTGACGTCAAAGAGTCCTCAAAATCTTCGGCCAATTTGACCGCCTCCTCCAGGGTGTCAGGGTTGTGGCGCCGTACCCACGCCTGAGTTTCGGCGCCGACCACATGGCAGAATTGTTCCACCACAATGGCTTCCCCCATTTGTTGAGCGGTCTTCTTCTCTGGGGTCAGCCAATGGACCATGTGGTCGCACAACCGCTGTGCCACCACCCTGGGGCGTGTCTCCGGGGCTCTCCGGTACTCGCGGAACCGCGTCCGGTGGGTCTCCGCGGTGATGTTGAGACGACGGAGGATAGCCTGCTTGACTAGGTCATAGTCAGTGGCGTACTGGTCGCTCAGGGCTTGGTAAGCTGCCTGCGCTTCCCCGATCAGGCAAGGTCCTAGCTGGCTTGCCCAGAACTCCCGAGGCCATCCCGCCGCGGTTGCCAGCCGCTCGAACGCCACCAAAAATGCCTCCGGATCATCCTCCGCCGTCATTTTCATGGCCCGTGCCTTCGGGGCCGACATCAATGATGTTCCGGTAGGGGTCGCTCCTGCAGCAACGATCAGCCCTACCCGTTCAATGAGCGCCGTATAGCGCTCCTCCCTCCGTCTCTCCTCTGCATCCCGTCTGGTCTCCAGTGCCTGCAGCAACTCCGCCAGCGCGTTGCGGTCCATAGTCCCGTGTTCTGACACCACGTGTGGCAAAGTGGCTAGTGGAGGGGAACAGGTATAACGGTGATGCGATGCAGGAGTGACAGGCAGACAACAGTTTCCAGTGAAAAGGTGCTTTTATTTATAATCCAGGTCTGGTGACCGTTAAATAATAAATCCCCGGCTATACACAACAATGTGTAAAGCACGGGGATAACAATAACAGGGCACAGTCCCGAACAAAAACGAACACACGGTCACCAGTCCTGGGTGAGTGCAGACGTGCTTGTGGTGGGTGAAGACACTGTATTTCGTGACGGTTCCGTGCAGTGGTGATCCGGATTGTGCTGACCCTGGTCGACAGCTCCGGACCGGTGAGTTAACTGTCTGGTGGTGCAAAACGCAGACAATTACAAACAAACACAACAAAACACAACACGCAGTTCTCTTTACAACGAGAGCTCCTCTCTCGCTCCTTCTCTCTCCAAGCGTTAACCCAAACGAAGGAAAAGACCAGCGTTACCCTGGCCCCTATATGTAATCCCACATGATATCTAGGTAAACGGTTGCAGCTGCCTTATTACTTGCAGCTGCCTCTCGTTTACCTCTCAAATCAATACGGTCTTACAACAGAGTCTCGCTTCTTTCCAGGCTGACCCACTTCCCTGACCCGGAAACGAACTGTCAGGCCAGCCCTTCCAGATACTTCTCCTCCCGTTCTTTAGCGCCCTCACAGGTTGGGAGGAAGATTTATCACCAGAACTCATCTTTCCGTCACAGAGACGCACAGGACACAGTGACTATCACACATTCAATATGAGATGCACAGGACACAGTGACTATCACACATTCAATATGAGACGCACAGGACACAGTGACTATCACACATTCAATATGAGATGCACAGGACACAGTGACTATCACACATTCAATATGAGATGCACAGGACACAGTGACTATCACACATTCAATATGAGATGCACAGGACACAGTGACTATCACACATTCAATATGAGATGCACAGGACACAGTGACTATCACACATTCAATATGAGACGCACAGGACACAGTGACTATCACACATTCAATATGAGAGACGCACAGGACACAGTGACTATCACACATTCAATATGAGATGCACAGGACACAGTGACTATCACACATTCAATATGAGACGCACAGGACACAGTGACTATCACACATTCAATATGAGATGCACAGGACACAGTGACTATCACACATTCAATATGAGATGCACAGGACACAGTGACTATCACACATTCAATATGAGATGCACAGGACACAGTGACTATCACACATTCAATATGAGATGCACAGGACACAGTGACTATCACACATTCAATATGAGATGCACAGGACACAGTGACTATCACACATTCAATATGAGACGCACAGGACACAATGACTATCACACATTCAATATGAGATGCACAGGACACAGTGACTATCACATATTCAATATGAGATGCACAGGACACAGTGACTATCACACATTCAATATGAGACGCACAGAGACACAGGACACAGTGACTATCACATATTCAATATGAGACGCACAGGACACAGTGACTATCACATATTCAATATGAGACGCACAGGACACAGTGACTATCACATATTCAATATGAGACGCACAGGACACAGTGACTATCACATATTCAATATGAGAAAAACAGGACACAATGACTATCACACATTCAATATGAGATGCACAGGACACAGTGACTATCACATATTCAATATGAGATGCACAGGACACAATGACTATCACACATTCAATATGAGATGCACAGGACACAGTGACTATCACATATTCAATATGAGATGCACAGGACACAGTGACTATCACATATTCAATATGAGATGCACAGGACACAATGACTATCACATATTCAATATGAGATGCACAGGACACAGTGACTATCACATATTCAATATGAGATGCACAGGACACAATGACTATCACATATGAATATGAGATGCACAGGACACAATGACTATCACATATTCAATATGAGATGCACAGGACACAGTGACTATCACATATTCAATATGAGATGCACAGGACACAATGACTATCACATATTCAATATGAGATGCACAGGACACAATGACTATCACACATTCAATATGAGATGCACAGGACACAGTGACTATCACATATTCAATATGAGATGCACAGGACACAGTCACTTCACAGCTTGTTTCTACCAATCCCATTTCTTAATTGCACAAACTTCTTTCAAAGAGGAATGCATTTTAATATCACTTCATTAAGAACTTACAACTAAAATCTAATATGTGAGTGTCAATAAGATATTTTTAATATCTGAGCCATCCTAGCCTTCACAGCCTCCTGACTAGATCTGCGCAAGCCTGCTGCCCGAAATCAGCACTGTGCAAATGGAGAGCAAAAATATAGGGAAGAAAAAAGACATTTACTAAACACTGTGGCACAACCATATTAAGAACATAAGAACATAAGAAAGTTTACAAACGAGAGGAGGCCATTCGGCCCATCTTGCTCGTTTGGTTGTTAGTAGCTTATTGATCCCAAAATCTCATCAAGCAGCTTCTTGAAGGATCCCAGGGTGTCAGCTTCAACAACATTACTGGGGATCACAAGATAATAGTCAAATAAAATGCCAAACTAAAGCACTCTGTGTAATAAGTGTTTAGTGTTTCCTGCACCATTAAAGATCATTTAATGTGAGAGCAGTATTATAAACCACACCCATACACAAAGTGCACAATTCTACAAACAAACTGTATTATACAAGTACATTTTGTCCATATATATATATATATATATATATATATATATATATATATATATATATATATTTATATATATTACATATGCATATGCATAGTTTTTGAGTTTGATCATATCTCTCGTGATGAGGCGCGTATGCAGCGTGGATAGTGCAGTGATGCAGGAAACACTGCATTGTTTGTCATCAGACTTGACTGTGCCACTGCATTGTGCAGTATGGGGTTTTTCTTTTGTGTTTGTGAGAATGTGTTTCAATAAAGTGAATACACAGTCATTGAGTCCATACTGAATACAGCAGTGTTATTGCGTGATATGCATGTAGAGGGAGGGGGGGTTGCATCTCGGCTTAATGAAAAACTGTGAAATTTACAACAGTATCCGCTTTTAACAATCAACCGCTTATAAGAATCAAATCATCCGGGATGGATGTGATTGTTATAAATGGACTGCACTGTAATCTGAAATAGATGGATGAGGTGAATCCAGCTATGATCCCTTATTGATGTAACCTGTTAAATCCACTTCAATCAGTGTAGATGAAGGGGAGACAGGTTAAAGAAGGATTTATAAGCCTTGACACAATTGAGACATGGAGTGTGTATGTGTGCCATTCAGAGGGTAGATGGGCAAGACAAAAGATTTAAGTGCCTTTGAATGGGGTATGGTAGTAGGTGCCAGGCGCGCCGGTTTGAGTGTGTCAAGAACTGTTTTTCACGCTCAACAGTTTCCTGTGTGTATCAAGGATGGTCCACCACCCAAAGGACATCCATCCAACGGCAGGCCATTGGTCGAAAACGGCTCATTGATGAAAGAGGCCAAAGGAGGCTGACATGAATTGTGCAGAGCAACAGACGGGCTACAGTTAGTCAACTGACAGTCCAGTACAACATTGGTGCCGAAAGACCCATAAAAGAATGCACAACTCGTCGGAATTTGACACGAATGGGGTATGGCAGCCGACGACCTAACAGAGTTCCACTTCTTTCAGCAAAACACAAGAAACTGTGGTTGCAGTGGGCTAAGGAACGAAAACACTGGACACTGGAGTATTGGAAAAACAGTGCTAGTCTGATGAATCCCGGGTCCTGCTGTTTCATGCTGATGGGAGGACTAGGGTATGGAGAAAACCACATGAGCACATGCATCCATCATGCCGCGTGTCAACATTGCAGGCTGGTGGTGGTGGTGTGATGGTGTGGGGTGTGTTTTCATGGCACACATTGGGCCCCTTGATAAAAGTGGAGCAACGTTTGAATATCACAGGATATCTGAACATCATTGCCAATCAGGTGCATCCCTTCATGGCAGCAGTGTATCCATCTGCTAATGGATTTTTTCAGCAGGATAATGCCCCATGCCACAAGGCTAATATTGTCCAGGAATGGTTCCACTAACATGACAGTGAATTCAGCTTACTGCAGTGGCCTGCCCAGTCACCAGATCTCAATCCAATTGAGCATCTGTGGGATGAGATGGAACGAGCTATTCGGAGTAGAGATCCACTACCAGCCAACTTGACACAACTGTGGGAAGCATTGGAGTCAACATGGGCCAGCATCCCTGTGGAACGCTTTCGACACCTTGTAGAGTCCATGCCCCGACGAATTGAGGCTGTTCTGAGGACAAAAGGGGGTGCAAATCAATATAAAGAAGGTGTTCCTAATGTTTTGTACACTCAGTATATATATTAGCACAAAGAGCCAGCTGATGAAGACGGCGGAACCTAGAGCTCGCTATTCCTTATCCAATGCTACCATCGTGTGGCCATTTAGTAGAACTGTTGGTTCTAATAAAAATAACATTTAAACAAAAAATCTGAACACAGCTCAATTGCCCTTTGAAATGATTCAGATTAACCGTAACCTCTGTGCAAAAATTGACATTTCAGATACATTCTTAAAATACAGAAAAATGAATATTTACAGGATAAGCAGGAGAGTACTGTGTATAAATAATACAGTGTTTTGTAATTGCTCTTATTTGAAATCATTCTCATGCATTTATCATGCTTACTACGTGTTCTTATAGTTACTATCAGGTTTAGCTGCTCTCAGTCGAATTCGCTCTTATAATTTACTGTGTGCTTTGTTTTGCTCTTTCTTGAATTGATTTTATTGTACTTTCATAACTGCTCTTGTATTATGATATTGTGTAATGTTTATAACGTGATACTTTGTACTGTGATAAGGTCTAACAAGTGTAAGTCTGCTATGAAATAAACAAATTAATAATAATAATAATAATAATAATAATAATAATAATAATAATAATAATAATAATAATAATGCCAGCAACCACTTGTCACTGAGCTGTGCTCAGATAAAACATTTGTATATTTTTATTTGAACCAACAGTTCTACCAAATGGCCACACGGTGGCAGCATTGGATAAGGAATCGCGAGAGCCAAGTTCTGCTTTTAGTCGAATTCGCTCTTATAATTTACTGTGTGCTTTATTATTTTGCTCTTTCTTGAATTGATTTTATGGTATTTTCATATCTGATCTTATCTGTATTATATTTTTTTAATGTGATGCTTTCTACTGTGATAACTTGTAACAATTGTAAGTCACCCTGGATAAGGGCGTCGCTAAGAAATAAATACTACAGCTACTGCTACTGCTGCTACTAGTAATAACAGAGCTGCAATCAAGTCATTTTTGTCAAGTCTCAAGTCACAACGATCAATTGTCAAGTCTGGTAATAGCCACCCTGATTGAAATTATTATTATTATTATTATTATTATTATTATTATTATTATTATTATTATTATTATTATTATTATTATTATTACACACACACACACACACACACACACACACACACACACACACACACACAGAGCAATGAACTGAGTGAGGAGATGATTGAACTCTAGTCATTACCACTGCAGGCATGGAGATTAAACACACACACGCACATACACACACACACACACACACGCACACACGCACGTCTTCATCTAGACCAGCGGTCCTCTAAGTAATTTAATCTTACTTGACTATTTGCGGGCACGCTGACTGTTGCATAGGATCTAATCTTAAACACTACCTTCTCGAGACTATATCTATATCTATCTATCTATATATATCTCACGAGAAGGCACTCTAATAAAGCCAAGTCTCAGGCAGTAATTGTGCGCGCTGCGCTTATTCTTTAAATCATTTATATAAAATATGCAATGCAAATATTTTTAAATGACATGTTTACACAGATAAGCATGAGTAAACTCAAATAAGAGGATAGACAGCGTCTCGCTTTGTTTCAAACTGACACATTTGTCAACACTACCCTGTTTTAAAGATCGCTCATCTCCAGTACAATTATTCAGAGAAAGTGGATTCGTAACTAAATCTACTGCGGGGTTCCCCTTGTCTGGTGAAATTAAACATCTATAGAGAGAAAATGAAATTCTAAACACTGAAATGTATCATTTTCTCAATAACAATCGGAAACTCAGTGCTCACCCGGCATATTAACACCCGCCTCTGCTCACGAATGATTGGACAGCTGTCAGATCTGTTACTTTCCCATTGGCTACTCACTCGCCTTTATTTTTCATGCAGGATACCGTGAACGGCATCTGCTTGCTTATGATTGGACAGCTGCGTAAAACTTGGCAGATATTTGACTCTCCTATTGGTTACACTTACAGTCGGTACCTGAAACAGACACAGTTTATGTCCCACCCAGCTAGCTCATGATTGGGCTACCGCAGAGACAACGCAGACATTCAATTGGTTGATCGTAACGCAGAAGCCATTCATAAAAAAAAAAGTCGAGCCTATATAATTCTTTTCTTTCGGTATAAAGACTCCACCTGCTCGGCGCCATGCTCTTGGTACAACCTGTTTTTCCCATGCCACTTTCATCAATTTCCACAGGATTCGTAGAACTCCAGAAGCACTCTTGTACACTCTGTATGGAACTCCATTAGGCCCTGGAGATGATGAAGCCCTTGCTTTTTTCACAGCTTGCTCTACTTCTTTCCACTTAGGTGCACAGTCCTCCATTTGGTATTCGGGTGGATTGATAGGTGGGATGTCTGAAGGAATTGACATAGGCTCCTGCCTTTTTGAATCTGTATGTGTTTCCTCCAAATATCTCTCCAGCTCAACCTTAGATGCTTTTAGTGTGTGTGGCAAAGTGGTTGGTAAGGGGAACAGATGTCGCGGTGATGCGGTGCAGGAGTGATGAACAGACAACAGCGATTCAGTGAATAAGTGCTTTATTGCTCTTTTCCAGGTCTGGTGACCATCAAAAATAATAAATCCCCGGCAATACACAACAATGTGTAAAGCACGGGGATAATGAAAACAAGGGCACAGTCCCGAACAAAAACAACGGTACGGTCACCAGTCCTGGGTGATCGAAAACGTGCAGGTGCTCAGTGCAGTGGTGCTCCGGATAGTGCTCTCCTTTCGACAGCTCCGGAGATGTGCGTTAACTGTCTATTAGTGCGACAAAGACAGACAATTACAGACAGACAGAAAATAACACACAGCACGTAAAACACTCTTCACAAATACTCTGAGAGCTCCTCTCTCAGTCCTTCTCTCCTAACGTTAACCCAAACGAAGGAGAAGATCAGCGTTACCCTGGCCCCTATATGTAATCCCGCATGATATCGAGATAAACGGTTGCAGCTGCCTTATTACTTGCAGCTGCCTCTCGTTTACCTTTCAAATCAATACGGTCTTACAACAGAGTCGCGCTCCTCTCCAGGCTGACCCACTTCCCTGACCCGGAAACGAACTGTCAGGCCAGCCCTTCCAGATACTTCTCCTCTCGTTCTTTAGCGCCCTCACAGGTCGGGAGGAAGATTCATCACCAGAACTCATCTTTCCGTCACAGTGTGCCATTCTTCTCACTGGTGATCACAGGTTCCACAGCACTGGGACAAAGAGTGTCTCAATGAGGATGATCACACGTTACACAGCACTGGGACAATGAGTGTCTCAATGAGGATGATCGCAGGTTCCACAGCACTGGGACAATGAGTGTCTCAATGAGGATGATCACACGTTACACAGCACTGGGACAATGAGTGTCTCAATGAGGATGATCACACATTACACAGCACTGGGACAATGAGTGTCTCAATGAGGATGATCGCAGGTTCCACAGCACTGGGACAATGAGTGTCTCAATGAGGATGATCACACGTTACACAGCACTGGGACAATGAGTGTCTCAATGAGGATGTCTTCACAGCACTGGGACAATGAGAATGAGGATGATCACAGGTTCCACAGCACTGGGACAATGAGTGTCTCAATGAGGATGATCACAGGTTCCACAGCACTGGGACAATGAGTGTCTCAATGAGGATGATCGCAGGTTCCACAGCACTGGGACAATGAGTGTCTCAATGAGGATGATCACACGTTACACAGCACTGGGACAATGAGTGTCTCAATGAGGATGATCACACGTTACACAGCACTGGGACAATGAGTGTCTCAATGAGGATGATCGCAGGTTCCACAGCACTGGGACAATGAGTGTCTCAATGAGGATGATCACACGTTACACAGCACTGGGACAATGAGTGTCTCAATGAGGATGATCACACGTTACACAGCACTGGGACAATGAGTGTCTCAATGAGGATGATCACACGTTACACAGCACTGGGACAATGAGTGTCTCAATGAGGATGATCACACGTTACACAGCACTGGGACAATGAGTGTCTCAATAAGGATGATCACACATTACACAGCACTGGGACAATGAGTGTCTCAATGAGGATGAACACCCGTTCCACAGCACTGGGACAATGAGTGTCTCAATGAGGATGAACACCCGTTCCACAGCACTGGGACAATGAGTGTCTCAATGAGGATGAACACCCGTTCCACAGCACTGGGACGAATATAATATTTGTGGGTATACACTGTATAGGAAAGACAGGCAGGACAGACGAGGAGGAGGGGTAGCGCTATACATAAGAAACAGTCTTGAAGCCCAGGTGTTAAACCTGGACAAAGAAAATAAAACCGAATCAATATGGGTCAGAATAACAGACAAAAATTCAAAAGGCATAATAATAGGAGCATGCTATAGACCGCCAGATTCAGACGGTGAGCACAATAATCTGTTATACAATGACATTAGAAATGTGTGTAGCAAAGGAGAAGCCATACTAATGGGGGATTTCAACTTCCCCCAAATAAAATGGGAAAACCTGGTGGGTAGCGCGAAGGATGAAATAGAAATGGTGGAAATGACAAATGACTGCTTCCTAACACAATTTGTGAAGGCACCCACTAGAGGGGAGGCATGCCTTGATTTAGTCTTTTCAAATAACGAAGATAGAATAACTAAAACAGAGGTCAGAGAACCACTGGCAAACTCAGACCACAACATGGTCTCATTTGAAGTGTTTTTTAAATCCCCAAAAGTAAAGACTAAAGCTAAGGTTTACAATTTTAGAAAAGCAAACTATGAAGGTATGAAACAGAGACTAACAGAAGTAGATTGGAGTAAAATAGAGAAAACACCCACAGAAGAAGGATGGTTGTTCTTCAAAAATGTAGTACTAGAGGCGCAAAACAATTATATCCCTAAAGTAGACAAATCTAAATGTAAAACTAAATTGCCAAAATGGTTTAATAGATCAATTAAAAAAAATATTCAGCGGAAAAAGGCACTTTACAGAGCATTAAAAAAGGACCAAAAAGAAAGTACGCAGAAAGAGTACACAGAACTGCAAACGCAAGTCAAGAAAAGGCCAAGAGAGAAATAGAAATAAACATTGCTAAGGGAGCTAAAACCAATTCCAAAATGTTTTTCCAATATTACAACAGCAAGAGAACATTCAAAGAGGAGATTAAATGTTTAAGAGATACAAATGGCAAAATCGTAGAGGAAGAAAAAAAAATAGCAAATATGTTAAATGATTACTTTTCACAAGTTTTTACAAAGGAAGATACTGACAACATGCCCCACATGTCATCCAGTTCCTATCCAGTTTTAAATAACTTTAGCATAACTGAGGCAGAAGTGTTAAAGGGACTAGGAGCTCTTAAAATAAACAAATCCCCTGGGCCGGATGAGATCCTCCCAGTAGTACTCAAAGAAATGAAAGAAGTAATTTACAAACCGCTAACCAAGATCATGCAGCAGTCTCTTGACACAGGGGTGGTACCGACAGACTGGAAAATTGCAAACGTAATACCGATCCACAAAAAGGGAAACAAAACTGAACCAGGTAACTACAGACCAGTAAGCCTGACTTCTATTATATGCAAACTTATGGAAACTATAATAAGATCCAAAATGGAAAATTACCTATATGGTAACAGGGTACTGGGAGACAGTCAACATGGTTTTAGGAAAGGGAGATCGTGCCTAACTAACTTGCTTGATTTTTTTGAGGATGCAACATCGATAATGGATAATTGCAAAGCATATGACATGGTTTATTTAGATTTCCAGAAAGCTTTTGACAAAGTCCCGCACAAAAGATTAATTCTCAAACTGAACGCAGTTGGGATTCAAGGAAACACATGTACATGGATTAGGGAGTGGTTAACATGTAGAAAACAGAAAGTACTGATTAGAGGAAAAACCTCAGAATGGAGTGTGGTAACCAGCGGTGTACCACAGGGATCAGTATTAGGTCCTCTGCTATTCCTAATCTACATTAATGATTTAGATTCTGGTATAGTAAGCAAACTTGTTAAATTTGCAGACGACACAAAAGTAGGAGGAGTGGCAAACACTGTTGCAGCAGCAAAGGTCATTCAAAATGATCTAGACAAGATTCAGAACTGGGCAGATACATGGCAAATGACATTTAATAGAGAAAAGTGTAAGGTACTGCACGCAGGAAATAAAAATGTACATTATAAATATCATATGGGAGATATTGAAATTGGAGAAGGAATCTATGAAAAAGACCTAGGAGTTTTTGTTGACTCAGAAATGTCTTCATCTAGGCAATGTGGGGAAGCTATAAAAAAGGCTAACAAGATACTCGGATACATTGTGAAAAGTGTTGAATTTAAATCAAGGGAAGTAATGTTAAAACTGTACAATGCACTTGTAAGACCTCATCTTGAATATTGTGTGCAGTTCTGGTCACCTCGCTATAAAAAAGATATTGCTGCTCTAGAAAGAGTGCAAAGAAGAGCGACCAGAATTATTCCGGGCTTAAAAGGCATGTCATATGCAGACAGGCTAAAATAATTGAATCTGTTCAGTCTTGAACAAAGAAGACTATGTGGCGACCTAATTCAAGCATTCAAAATTCTAAAAGGTATTGACAGTGTCGACGCAAGGGACTTTTTCAGCCTGAAAAAAGAAACAAGGACCAGGGGTCACAAATGGAGTTTAGAAAAAGGGGCATTCAGAACAGAAAATAGGAGACACTTTTTTACACAGAGAATTGTGAGGGTCTGGAATCAACTCCCCAGTAATGTTGTTGAAGCTGACACCTTGGGATCCTTCAAGAAGCTGCTTGATGAGATTTTGGGTTCAATAAGCTACTAACAACCAAACGAGCAAGATGGGCCGAATGGCCTCCTCTCGTTTGTAAACTTTCTTATGTTCTTATGTTCTTATGGACAATGAGTGTCTCAATGAGGATGATCACACGTTACACAGCACTGGGACAATGAGTGTCTCAGTGTTCTTGCGTCATTAGTAAGCGTGCCTGACCAAAAATGTAATTCTGTGCTGGAAAAAATTCAAGCATGAATATCAGTGTACATTATCGGCTAAAATAACAAAAACTGCCAATAGCCGATTATTGTGTTGTTTTTGTCCTTAAATCAGTGCCATGCTGATAGGCTACCGATTATCAGTGCAGCCCTATTAAATAAAAACATGGAAGCTGCACAAAAATAACAAATAAAGCTTCTTGACGTGCGTCCTGAATTGTTATACTAACGTGTTGCAGAATGCACCGTGCAATCCAAGTGCTTTGAATGAAGTGACGGAACTAACGTGATGTCACTTCAGTTTAAAGGTACGTGTATTTGAGTGTACGCGTGCTTTCAGCACATTGCCACGAACTGTGTCATTGTAACTAGCGCCACTGCACAGTGCTGGACATTTTACCAGGGAGAAGCATCAACATGAACACAAAAATATAAGATCAGCAGATGACAGAAAACACTTTAATCCTCATTACAATGAGCAGCACGATTGCTTGGTCTTGTGATGTGTTTATATGGTCTCGGGGATCGCAAAAATCGCTAGCCCGACGTTCCGGGACAGCCACAGAAATCTGTCGGACAACGTGTTTTTTTTGGCTGCTTGCAAGTTAACAAGTTAACGTTCTGTGCTTTAATCAAACAGCGGTTTCTCAATCGAGATTCCGCTCACACATCGGCCAGGTAAAACACGTTTAGAGGGATCAATGTGTTTCATTGGTAATGCTTGAGTGATTTCCGGGGTGACCAAATCCCGCCAGGATTGCCTACCTATCTAGTCAGGCGCACTGGTACAAGTCACATGACTGTCTGCTCCAGTGAAGCGAAGGTTAAAATGGGCACTACGACAGCCAAAGAATATACTTTTATATTGAAGGCTATGTTGTTTTTTTTTTTTTAAACAAAGTTACAGACTGGAATTACAAGCTACTGTACTCTGCTCACCAAGATGAACATTTTGCTATCTTATTGTTACCTTTATTAAATCGTTAATCTTATTTCCCAACCCAGTAAAATAAATAAATAAATAAAAATCAAATGCAATAGTTATTATCACAACTCAGATTTAGCACCTAGCATGTGAA
>NC_054578.1:3112099-3177093 GCF_017654505.1 Polyodon spathula | reverse complement strand
CAAGACTGCTGTGGCCACTGACTGTGTACAAGGTTTCCTTGACAACAGTTGAGAAGCTGGAAGCTTCGATCAGTTCCCATACATCAGGAAATGGTTGGGAGTTCCACGCTGCCTCAGCAGAGTGGGACTTTATGGTAAAGGAATACTGCAGCTAGCAATCTCTGCTCTAACCGAGGAGTTTAAGTGCGCCAAAGTGCGACTGGAAATGACATTAGTAGATTCACGCGACAAATGCGTAAGGGAGGCAGCACCTATGTTGAAAACTGGAAGAAAATAGACAGCAAAGAAAGCCGTGGAAGATGCTAAGGCTGCCCTTCGGAGATATTCTGGGGCAAGTTCAGCATAGAAAAAGAGGTTTAGCCAAGGACAGTGTACTTGGCTCCATGAGCAGGTGCTGTGATGTTTGGCCTTAGCATTGGAAGACAAGCGTAACCTGACCAATAAGTTGCCACCAGTTCCATCAAAGCATTACACACAAAAGACAATATTCCTCCATCCAGGAGAGCAAACCAAGAAAATATGTTTAAACCAAGCCTCACTCAGGACAACTGGAAGCTGCTAGAGCCTGGAAGATGCTGGCAGAAGTTTAATGGCTTATTTTTCCACCTGAGATTGCCACCACTAACCTTCGACCAGACATTGTCTGTGGTCTGGATCAGCACGCTTTGTTCATCTGGTAGAGTTAACAGTGCCATGGGAGGATGCTGTGGATGAGGTGTATGAGAGGAAGAGACTTCAGTACGCTCAACTAGCTACTGAAGCGGAACAGTGAGGATGGAGAGTCCAGAGTTTACCCAGTGGAGGTGGGTTGTCGAGGATTTGTGGCACACTCTACAACCCAGTTTCTCAGAGATGACTGATTCAGTGGCCAAGAGTTGCGTCGCACAGTGAAGAACTTATCTGAAGCAGCAGAGAGGATCAGCAACTGGCTGTGGTTGAGATGGAAAGATTCTGGATGGGCTCAAGCACAATAGAAAGAAAGCAACACTGATGTACAGGTAAGCTGGGCTAGGCTGAGATGAGTGGGGGATGGAGGGGGGTGATGCTGGGATGCCAGAATCACTGTTGAGCCCTCTTGAGGTGTCGTGGGCTAGTCAACGAAACACGGAGGACAGAAGGTGCCCACTTGAAGACCCCAGAGATGTACCCGACATAGCTCAATCCAGACGGTTGTCATGCTGATGAGCTGGGGAGACCACACTAGGTTGATCCCCGGAGGCTGATGCACTGATATATAAGCTGATCCCTGGAGCCAGCATTACACTTCAGCAATCAACACCAGACAGAAGGATATCTATATCATCAGATGGAAAACAACGCAAATGGATGGAGATGCAGATGCAGATGGATCACATTAGTTTACTGTAAAGCTACGTCTTAGTTGGTGCTTATCTTGGCGAGAGCCGAGTTCAAATCAGCATGAAGTTCAACATCTGCTCTCATGTAATGGAAATCATAATTCCCCAAACACTGGGCAGACAACCTGGAAGACAGCTACTGGGGGAAATGTGTACTATCACATAATGAAGGAACACACTGTTTTAAAAGGTAAGCGTAACCAATTAATCAACACGTTTGTGATCTTGAAATCTATCACACCTGTTAATTGTGCAGATCAAATGTATCGTAAAATCAGTAGCACCTGCTACACTATTCCTCGACTATATTCAACTTATTTTCAAAGAAGCCATTTCCCAGAAATGGGTTTCAGTTTCATTATGATGTTACTGTTTTCAGTTTCTTTTCAAGTGATCCAGAACTGTGTTTTTTAGTTTTACTTTTATCGGGTCTGTAATGACACAATGCAAATGTTTATTTTTATGTTTTTATTGTACGCAAGGCTAAAATAATTACAGCATAATAAATAGATTCCCTGCTGCAGGAGCAGGAGAGCAATTCACTAGAACAACAGACATTAATGATACAGCCTGAAAACAGCTGACACCGACTGGGAAACCTCATCACGCTATGACCCGTGCTGGAAGTAATACATTCCCGGTCCAAATACAGCCCCTCCCGGTACAGTAGGCTATAGTGTGGAAGCTTTCCCCTGTGCTCTCAGGACGTGCAGAAGTGAAATCAAAATACATCTAACCACCCTGGAGATAAATAGCATGTGCTACACAACACACACACACACACACACACACACACACACACACACACACACACACATATATATATATATATATATATATATATATATATATATCATGCAAAATAATAATAATAAGACCCTACTACACACATGCCTACCGTTTTAAATATGTAAATATTAATGATATAATATCAAAACCTTTTTGTACATTGATTTGATTTTCGTTGGCCCCGTGTCTGCAGTTCTCCCGCCCCGTTATGGTACAGGCGGACTGTGACCCTTTCATTGCACAAATAGCTGCTGTTATCAAATCACACCGTTGTTTCGTTTTCCTTTTTTTACTAGAGTTAAAAAAGCTGTAATTTTGAATCACATACTAATTAGTTTGTTTTAATAAACCAAAAAAAACAAAGTTACGGTCATTTTCACCAAAATTCATTTTTTCAGTTTTCTAATTGTGAACAGAAAAATGAAATCATGTCAGATTTTTTTTTAGTTTTCAGCAACTGTTCTAAAAATTGAACTGATAAGCGTTACACGGACCAAATTCCACGTTGTTCCACTCGCGATAAATCCATGCACTGTGCCGCAATGTACTGGGATTAATATTGCGCTGCATTACCAATGTACACCACTCGGGGCAGCAGTGTGCGGTTCTTTCCCCCTTTCCCAATTCCATTCGCCGGAACCCCATTCATTTTCATTACACTTATTCACCAAGACTGAACCCTCTGCTGAACGGATACCCAACCCAGTCAGACCACTGTCTCAAAGCACACCACTCCGAAAGAAGGCGCAGTGACAGCAACTCATTTTATTTAAATATGCTTTAATCACGTCACATAGGTCCACCCATCACACAATGCGTTCTTAGATTAGGACAGGAGTGTATAGAAGTGGGAGTGTGGGGGTCACCCTCCTGTCATAGCGTCGTGCTCCCCTCTCCCTTATCCGCTCTTCCTAATCCTTATTCTTTCTTGCAATATCAAGGGCCTGTTCTGCGGCGATGGCTAACACCGCAGCCAGCCCCGTGACAGCCGCGATGCCGCTCTTGGCCACCTCCTCCCTGTCTCCCTTCACGGCGTACACGATGCTGCGGGTGGCGTTGTAAGCCAGGTTGCCGCGTTATTCTTTTTCTAAAAACAAAAAAAAAGTTAACTTGAACTTATTGTTATTTGCTTCGATTTGAGTCTGCCGGTTAAATTTCCCTTGCAATGCCATCGAAACTATCCGGCAAATAAATCAATATTTTTTTAAACGTACTTTGAGGAGGGGTTGTATGATAACTGTACAAGTGGCAGCCCAGCCCAGAACAGAAACAGTTAATTAGTGCGAGAGTTAGGCACTGCAGAAAAATAATTCATACAAAAGACACACAATACACTAATAAGCCAAAAATAGATAAGCATGTATTCATTATTAGTATCAGAATTCCAAGTGTTTGCATGGTAATTAAGCTCCAATATTACATCGTTTATTCAAGCCAGTTTCTTTCATTTTCAGGGTAAGTTACGCAGAGAGCTCACAATGGAACTGATCTTAGTAAATGTACCACAAGCAATGGTTTAGTAATATTGAAGAGTATTAAGAGTGACGTTTACTGGACCATTTTCTTTTATGATACATAATAATGCTACAAATAAAATATTGCGTTTAAGTTCTATTTGGTTAAACTAATGAGAGGATTTTAATATATATATGAATACATTTTATTTTTTTTTACCTGGAAGTTGCAATCAACAATGGAGTTCGGTTCTGTGCTGGTTCGTTCTGGTCCCGTTCAAGTATTCAGAGACCCAAGAGAAGAGATTTGTCTGCTGGTTGATGTACAGACTTTTATAGTAATCTGCCACTACTTTCACTTTGACGAACCGCCCCCGGGAAGGGAAAAAAACATTTTTCACCACTGCAAATGCTGGTATTCGCTCACAATGCACCTGAGTGTTACGTGGACGCGTATGGAGGAGAGTCTCAGCGATCTTTTGGTTATTGCGAGCTGTCCCGACAGGCAGAAACATCACATTTACAAATACACGCTGGTGTCGACAAATGTGTCAAGATTTGAGTTTATTCGTGATTATGCGTGTAAACATGATATTTGAAACTTTCAGCATTCACAGGAATCTGCTGCTTGGTTTATATTTGATAGTGTCACTGTCTGGAAAGCAGGTGCAAAGTATCAAAGTGAAGTCGAGATTCTAAGTGTATCAAATCTGGTGAGATTTATTCGACTGGACGCTCTGGTCTACAATAAAGAGTTAAACCCGGTTCCGACCACCGTCTCCTTTTGTAAAGCCCAAGCATGACTGTTTCAGTGATCTGAAAGTAGTCTAATGTCCCTTCCTGCGAATGTAAAACCATTCAAAATAAGCTGCCCCGCTGTTTGATTAATGCAGCGGGATGTAACGGGGAAATATTTCCTTAACTGGGATGTCGAAAGCTGGCAACAGAACAACGTTAAAACCTTTACCCGCTATAAACACACAAACGTTTCAGTGGAATCGAGAGCATAACGTCACGCACAATTACAAAAAATGAACTTATAGTGGAACAACATTTTGGAGTTTATTACAATGGCGTGCTTTAGAAAAACGCAATGCACATTGTGTATAATAAAACTCGCTGTGAACCTTTGCTTTTCTTCATGCATTCTTTAATATCTCTAATGAGTAACAGTGCAAGTCCTATATAACTGGTACTCCGCATAACTGCCATTCTAATCGTTACTCAGCACAGCTCCAGAACATTCCATGGAACTACTGAAATGGCTGCCACACTGGTAATGTAGTTGGAGTTTCAGTGCAGTTAATCATGCCAAAACACAATCAATATTTGTTTCTCATTTGATATTTAATCATTTAATAACACAGTACAACTCCATTAATCCGAACCCCAGAAAAGCAAACCCTTAGTTATCCTAAAGGGAAGTGTGTCCCCTGAGCAGTCTGGTTTAGTGGCGTTTGGACATGTGATCACGTGGCAGGTGTACAATGCCGGCGCTCTCATACTCTGAGCTTTCTCCATATGTGTCGGGGGTACAGACATGAGGCGGGCGAGCTAACCTCCTTGTGTCCTCGCTGTCTGAGCCGGACTCACTCTGGGCCCCTGAGTCACCAATAAACTCTGAGGCCACTGACACTATCAAGCCTCGACAAATCTATGTATAATATGACAAAAAAAAAATTTTGTGGAGTGGAACTATACCGTCTACACCAACCTGACTCAGTTACCTGAATCAATAAATACTCTTCAGCTAGGATTATTCTACTTGTGTTCTTGACATTGTGATTTAGGAACCCGAATCACAAAGCATTCACTACAGGGTGCGGTTTCTCTTCTTGCCTTCTTCAGGCTTTCAAAACAAACAATCCTTTACACATGTATAAAAACAATCAGGAGAGGTTGATATATTTACATTAAATGGCTGACAATTAGATTCTAATAACAACTTTGACCCCACCCCCTGCACACGATTGTAATTTGAAATGACAAAACCAGGATTCAATAAATCCATTTACACGCCCGAAACCACCCACCCTCCACACACCCCAAACCACCCCACCACCCATCTCCACACGCCCGAAACCACCCCACCCCCATCTCACACGCCCGAAACCACCCACCCTCCACACACCCCAAACCACCCCACCACCCATCTCCACACGCCCGAAACCACCCACCCTCCACACACCCCAAACCACCCCACCACCCATCTCCACACGCCCGAAACCACCCACCCTCCACACACCACCCCAAACCACCCCAAACCACCCCACCACCCATCTCCACACGCCCGAAACCACCCACCCTCCACACACCCCAAACCACCCCACCACCCATCTCCACACGCCCGAAACCACCCACCCTCCCCACCACCCACACACCCCAAACCACCCCACCACCCATCTCCACACGCCCGAAACCACCCCACCACCCATCTCCACACGCCCGAAACCACCCACCCTCCACACACCCCAAACCACCCCACCACCCATCTCCACACGCCCGAAACCACCCCACCACCCATCTCCACACGCCCGAAACCACCCCACCACCCATCTCCACACGCCCGAAACCACCCCACCACCCATCTCCACACGCCCGAAACCACCCACCCCCCAAACCACCCCACCACCCATCACACGCCCGAAACCACCCCACCACCCATCTCCACACGCCCCCAAACCACCCCACCACCCATCTCCACACGCCCGAAACCACCCACCCTCCACACACCCCAAACCACCCCACCACCCATCTCCACACGCCCGAAACCACCCACCCTCCACACACCCCAAACCACCCCACCACCCATCTCCACACGCCCGAAACCACCCCACCACCCATCTCCACACGCCCGAAACCACCCCACCACCCATCTCCACACGCCCGAAACCACCCACCCTCCACACACCCCAAACCACCCCCCCCCCCCCCTCACCACCTCCACACACGAGATTGTTGCCCTACTAATTTTTTTGCTTGCTACTCCGACTGTATTCAGCTTATTTTCAAAGAAGCCATTTCCCAGAAATGGGCTTCAGTTTCATTATGATGTTGCTTTTTTCATCTTATTTTCAAGTGATCCAGAATTGTGTTTTTCAGTCTCATTTTTATCAAGTCTGTAATGCAACAATGCAAATGTTTATTTATATTTTTATTGTATGTAATAATTACTAATGCAAAGACAAAAACTGGCTTTTCAATGCATGCTAAACAAATTTAAAAATCTTATAAAAAGGTACAAAATACTAGAGTTGATGCGCAGGTTTGGACGCAGGTTTCATTTGAAAGATTAAGACTTAAAATAATGCAGATAAAAGCAGGCTAACCCTTCCATTGCCAGCAAGCTGGTTCAGAGCTCAGTAGCATTGAGAGCTGCACTTACCCTGCACTTCCACAAGCTGCAGGGGGTGCTACAGGGACTCCTGAGCACGACAGCATGGTCTCAGGCCACATGCACCACGGTCAGGGTGCCGATGGTGATCTCCTTTACATGCACTCGGGGGTCCTGGCCAGCTACACAGAGGGGGAGACACAGGAGGGCAAGGTTACTGGCATTGCTGAAACCAAGTCATGCACTGGTGATTGAGCTACTCCACAATGCAACTCCATTGAAGGGAAGCACATGGTCAAACAAGGTCAGAAATGCTTTAGCACTGGCACAGTCACTGGAGCCTATTTTCTTCTATCAGAGTCTCATTTCCAGTTTGGCTCATGCAGATGTGGAAGAATGAAACAAATTGTTGCTTCCCGGTACCTGATCCCCTTCATGTGTTTAAACTCACACCAGTGGTCTAGCTGCAAATCAGACCAGCTGACCTACTGCAAAAGGTCAGTCATTCAGATGAATCTGAAGCACTGGTTTGAACATCTTTATCTGCCCTGACTGTTCCCATTCCTATTTTCTCAATATCAAGCATATGGGACACTGGGCAGCAAAGGGTTAAGACTAAACTGTAGTTGAAGTGACAGTATTTGTGCAGCTTGGTTAGAGTTCCAGTCCTATGAAGAGGCCTCTCCCAGGCTGGGTGTTCAGACAGTACCTGGATCAAGAGGAGCCGCTCTCTTGTGCAGCCACTTTCCTCTCCAGTCAGCCTGGTTGATCCCGGCAGGAATCCTATAGCTCCCCACCTGCCCGGAAGGAGGAGGGAGGAACCGGGGTGTCCCAGAGCAGGAGTCAGCATCACAGTACCCACACACTGCAGAGGAGCCATCCTCGGAGACCCAGCTGGAGAAAGAGGCACAGCATGAGGGGGGCAGGATCACAGAGAGCCAGCTAGGATACAAGGACTGTGCAGAGCCACAGAAGCTTCACTGTCCCAACACTCAAGGATTGGTACATTCAACCAGGGCACACAGGGAGGATTCAATATTCCTGCAAGAGGATATCAAATAACCAAACTGGATATGAAAAGGTCTACAGAAATAGGATAAATTTCTGCACAGGATTAGAACAGAAGGGCATGGGCAAGCAACAGGGCAACCTAGCATCTGAATAGATATTAAAACAAAAAAAAAGAAAAAAAAAAGAAAAAACCCAACCCCAAAAAGTGTGGAGAGGCCATACAACCTCGGAGGTGGTGGCCCACCACCTCCGAATGTCAGAAGGTGTGTTGCAGAGCTTGTATTCGGTGAGTGATGCAACTCGGCACAGAGGTAGGAGGCTAAAATTGCAATGGCAAAGTTCATCCCACAGGTGCTCATCTGAATTGATCTTGCTTAGGTAGACCTGTCTCCTAGAGACCATCACAAACAGCATGGTGGAATAAGAGGACAGGGTCTGGTTTAAAGGCTAGTCTTCAGCACAGAGGATCTGATCACTCTTGCACATCTTACCTGTTGGTTTGCTTCTGGTAGGAGCAGGCCTTGTTGGAGGCATCAGCTGGTTTGTCAGCATTGACTGCCCTCAGTGTGCAAGTCACATAGATCTGAAACAAGAGGGGAGGGGAGGAAAAGACCAAATGAGAATGTAGTCAAAACACCATACAGCACATCACCAGAAAGCAAAACTAATCATAATATACTTGGGACATTAAAAGGACCCTGGTCTAGCTAAGCCTTACCAAACTCCTGGAATCCCCCTGGAACCTGAAAGCAGTGATGTCAAAGCGCAGCTTGTTCAGAGCAGGTCAGGAAGAGGAGGAGTCTGGAGCCTTGCTATCCATCAGGCATCTGGGAGAGACAGGAGGAGAAAGGGTTACACCTCCAACACACATCATTCAAAACACGGTCAATAAAGCAGAGTGCAGCACAAGCCGGTGTGTAAAGTAACTCCAGTTCTCACCAAAGCTTGTCCACGACGGCGTATCTGGGCTCAGAGTCCTTGTTGCCGCTCGGGGTCGCGATGCAGCTGTTGATGTAGAGCCGCAGGGGCACGTGGTTGTCAACGGCAACAGAAGCCTCGACGTGAAGGGTCTCACCCAGGTAGATGACATTGGCGACTCTAGGACCACTCCAGTTATCTGGAACAGGAAGCAAGTAGACAGTATACAGAGACCAGCATTAAACACAGAATACAAGAACTTAATAGGAGAGAAAGCACCAAACCCTTACTAGAGGACCACTCCAGTTATCTGCAGAGGAATTGTACACTGGCAACAAACAGCTGCAGGAACCCACCATGCCAGGGGTGTGCAATGATCCAGGGTTAAACAAACTACTTCAGGGCCTGGATGGAGGTTTAATTACAGTTTAGAAAAGAAACCCCAGTAGTGGAAGACCCAGCTTAGGCCACCCCTGCTCCATGACAGACTGGCAAATCACCGGCAGGGTGTCCAATGTTGACCCTTCCACTCCTGGGCTGTGTTCCAACCCTGTTGTAAATTGCTTCATTATACTGCAGCCTATGCACCGCATGGGGAAATTCTATTTGTATCTGTTCCAATGGCGTTAAAAAAAAGGTAGTTGCATAAATAGAGTTCTTTAATGGAAGGATAGGCAGTTTATTTTATTAAACAGTCATACAAGCAGTGATGTGCAACTATTGCAAATAGAACACAACTATACAGGCACACACAAGCCTAGTTTGAGTCTCTTCATGGCAGATCCCCATGCAAGTGAATACTAAATGCTCCAGGTTACGGGTGCAATTTTGTTCCGTTGTTTGAATACATTTCATGGCTCTTCCGAAAGAATGCTCTCAATTACACATTGTTAAATATGCATCATAAGAATCACACAATAAGTTACAATGGGGATTTTATATTCATTTCTCTTCTAAACTCACCCCCTTACACTGGCAGTTGTCATGATACTCAAGTAGCAACAAGAATTTAATTTGGCCAATAATCCCCATGATAATCAATAGCTGAAGACATCGTTGGAACTCGCACAGCATCCCTCAGTTAACTATGGGAGGGGAGGATAAAGACCATTTGAAGATAAGCTGGTCTTCATGTTCACAGACAGTTTCCAGGTTGTGATTAAACCCCACTCCCCATACCCAGCCCATTCCTTCATACCACTCATGAGCAGCAAGGAGAAGTCCAGGATTTGCTCTGTAGAGGCTGTTGAAGTGAAGGGCACCCAGGTTGGCTTTATGGGGCTGCTGCTGACATTCCACCTCCTGAAAAGAAATAACCCTGTAAATGATAGCATGCATAACTAATGAAACGAGACATCACAAGCTACAATTAAAATTTGAAATACAATTTGTGGCAGCCATTTTGACATTAAAATTTATCACATCAACTTCTGCTTCGGAAACTTGATGCAGGTTTGGATGCTGATGATATATGCCGAGTTTCAGATCAATCACTTCACCGGTTCACAAGAAGAAGATTTTTTTTTTGAAAAGTTTTATTGAAAAATGCATCACGGCGCCAACTGCAAGGACGCAGCATCAAAAATATTTCAGCATCTGACAGCCAGTGAATCAGCTTGAGATCCTGATCAGGCACACAGCTGCGAAGAAGCAGCAGTTTAAAGGGTTGGGAATAATAATAATAACACAGTGTAACAATTTTTTTTTGGTTCCTGGGTAGTAAGTGTTATTTCCTAATTGCTTATGCCTCAAAAGTATAGAAAATGGCTATTATCTTGGAGTAACTTCTAGAACTTTCTAGAACTTTCCAGTAATATAAATAGTAGTATAAATACAGGGGCCTTAAGCCCACCAGTTCAGTTTAGTTCCAGCTGCCTAAGTGGATACATATCTGCATTTTTCTGAGATGGCATCAAGAGGCTGCAATGGTGGCATACCTGATGGGTCTCCAAGACGGTTTTACCAAGTTTCCCTGCTATCTTTGCCTTTGGGACAGCAGGGACACCAAGGCGCACTACCACAGGCGGGACTGGCCACAGCGGACCGAGTTCTCTGTGGGGAGGAACAACATCAAGTGGGAGCCACTGGTGGACCCCCAGAAGGTGCTGATGCCACCACTGCACATCAAATTGGGCCTTATGAAGCAATTTGTCAGAGCTGTAGATAAGGAGTCGGCAGCCTTCAAGTACCTTCAAGACTTCTTCCCTAAGCTGTCTGAGGCAAAGGTCAGCCGGTGTCTTAAGAACATAAGAACATAAGAAAGTTTACAAACGAGAGGAGGCCATTAGGCCCATCTTGCTCGTTTGGTTGTTAGTAGCTTATTGATCCCAAAATCTCATCAAGCAGCTTCTTGAAGGATCCCAGGGTGTCAGCTTCAACAACATTACTGGGGAGTTGATTCCAGACCCTCACAATTCTCTGTGTAAAAAAGTGTCTCCTATTTTCTGTTCTGAATGCCCCTTTTTCTAAACTCCATTTGTGACCCCTGGTCCTTGTTTCTTTTTTCAGGCTGAAAAAGTCCCTTGGGTCGACACTGTCAATACCTTTTAGAATTTTGAATGCTTGAATTAGGTCGCCACGTAGTCTTCTTTGTTCAAGACTGAACAGATTCAATTCTTTTAGCCTGTCTGCATATGACATGCCTTTTAAGCCCGGAATAATTCTGGTCGCTCTTCTTTGCACTCTTTCTAGAGCAGCAATATCTTTTTTATAGCGAGGTGACCAGAACTGAACACAATATTCAAGATGAGGTCTTACTAGTACATTGTACAGTTTTAACATTACTTCCCTTGATTTAAATTCAACACTTTTCACAATGTATCCGAGCATCTTGTTAGCCTTTTTTATAGCTTCCCCACATTGTCTAGATGAAGACATTTCTGAGTCAACAAAAACTCCTAGGTCTTTTTCATAGATTCCTTCTCCAATTTCAATATCTCCCATATGATATTTATAATGTACATTTTTATTTCCTGCGTGCAGTACCTTACACTTTTCTCTATTAAATGTCATTTGCCATGTGTCTGCCCAGTTCTGAATCTTGTCTAGATCATTTTGAATGACCTTTGCTGCTGCAACAGTGTTTGCCACTCCTCCTACTTTTGTGTCGTCTGCAAATTTAACAAGTTTGCTTACTATACCAGAATCTAAATCATTAATGTAGATTAGGAATAGCAGAGGACCTAATACTGATCCCTGTGGTACACCGCTGGTCCATTCTGAGGTTTTTCCTCTAATCAGTACTTTCTGTTTTCTACATGTTAACCACTCCCTAATCCATGTACATGTGTTTCCTTGAATCCCAACTGCGTTCAGTTTGAGAATTAATCTTTTGTGCGGGACTTTGTCAAAAGCTTTCTGGAAATCTAAATAAACCATGTCATATGCTTTGCAATTATCCATTATCGATGTTGCATCCTCAAAAAAATCAAGCAAGTTAGTTAGACACGATCTCCCTTTCCTAAAACCATGTTGACTGTCTCCCAGTACCCTGTTACCATATAGGTAATTTTCCATTTTGGATCTTATTATAGTTTCCATAAGTTTGCATATAATAGAAGTCAGGCTTACTGGTCTGTAGTTACCCGGTTCAGTTTTGTTTCCCTTTTTGTGGATCGGTATTACGTTTGCAATTTTCCAGTCTGTCGGTACCACCCCTGTGTCAAGAGACTGCTGCATGATCTTGGTTAGCGGTTTGTAAATTACTTCTTTCATTTCTTTGAGTACTACTGGGAGGATCTCATCCGGCCCAGGGGATTTGTTTATTTTAAGAGCTCCTAGTCCCTTTAACACTTCTGCCTCAGTTATGCTAAAGTTATTTAAAACTGGATAGGAACTGGATGACATGTGGGGCATTTTGTCAGTATCTTCCTTTGTAAAAACTTGTGAAAAGTAATCATTTAATATATTTGCTATTTTTTTTTCTTCATCTACGATTTTGCCATTTGTATCTCTTAAACATTTAATCTCCTCTTTGAATGTTCTCTTGCTGTTGTAATATTGTTACAATATTGTAATATCTTCGTCGGACCACAGATAAAGAAGATCCTGGAGTGCAGTGAATTCCCCAAGAAGCTCACTAGTAAGGAGAAAGCGGCTTGGAACAGCTTTGTCGCAGTGGTTCGGGGCTTCCTGGGCAATCACAAGGCCGAAAACTATGTGGAACCGGTTGAGACTCTGGTGAAGAATTATGGCACAATGGGCTGTAGGATGTCCCTCAAAGTCCATATCCTTGATGCTCATCTTGATAAATTCAAGGAGAACATGGGAGCGTACTCGGAGGAGCAAGGCGAGCGCTTCCACCAGGATATACTGGACTTTGAACGTCGCTACCAAGGACAGTATAACAAGAACATGATGGGAGACTACATTTGGGGGCTGATTCGTGAAAGTGATTTACAGTATAATCGTAAATCTCGAAAAACTACTCACTTCTAAATCTTTTGTAGTCATTTTTGTATTAGTTTAGTATAAATACATGTTAATTTGGATTCATATGTTGTTTTTTTCTGACTTTATGTGAACGAAAAGACACAAATTTGCCCGTTTTCTCATTGAAATAGGTAAATTTCAAAATATCACTGTCCTGGTCACAAAAGCAAAGTTTGTGGGGAATAATAGCCAATAATAGCGGCGACAGCCACTTCGCCAGGCGATCTGCCCAGCTGAAAAGGCCTGGGGAGAACCGTGCTCTAGTTGTCCTGGTTATGACATGAAGTCTTGCAGAACAGTGCATGTGGAAGAATGCTGTACAATAACCTTTGTCTCTCCTCTCTTTCTTTCTTTAGCTTCTAAAGTAGCTGAAGGAGAACATGATGAATCTGCGCTACCTCAAGACACAGCATAGTGTACCACAGTTATCATGAGGGCAGCTTGAAGTGTAAAAGCAATACTACTTTCAGCGGGGGGGAACCAGAGAGCTTTTAGGAATGGAATGGGCTGCATACCATTGTTTCTCACTGAGGTGATTTCTGCTCAGGATATGTTTAATACTGCCCTTGCTGTCTTGGGCACTCTATTAACAAACGTAGGCTCCTGTGTTTTTAATATCAATTTGTTGATTGACAACGAGACTACTGAAGAAAATTAAATCTATATTAAAAATGCTTTGCTGCCTGTTTTAAATGATGTTCAGTGTCTTGTCAATCAAGGATTTAATTTTAAAAATCCAGCAGTAAATACCGTGATGTCCTTGTTTCTACATTTCTTATATATACCCTGATTGGAGCAGCTTTTTAAACTGTTGTCTGCTCATAAAAGCCATCCACCTACAATCAAATATTTTGTCATTAAGTTTTATATAGCTCTGTGGTTTATAAAAATCGTTTATACATATTTCACTTGATGTTGCTTTAAAGCCCATTTCAGTTCTACACTTTCCTGTAAAATGTTCCCTGCTGTTTACAAGTTTGTTGTATCTTTTTATTATTTATGATTTTGGGAAACGCACTCTTGTTAGATATTTTATCGATCTCTAGTTTCAAGTCGTTATTATTTGTAGTGTTTTAGATTGCAAGGCTGTGAGATTTTAAACAGCAATCTCACACGACTGCATGGAAGTTGGAATCGGGGGTCAAGGATTTATAAACTGCAGTATCAGGAATTGAAGACAGAACAGGCATTTTCAATACTTGGAAATGGGAATTTTAGCAGCAATGCCTGCATCTTTTGTTTGAAGTAGATTACGATTAGCTGCTCCGCAGCTTAGTCTGCAGCTCTGCACTAAAGCCACAAATCTGTTGCAATTAACCCACATGGTTTTCATTGCTGGCTTCAGTAGGAGCAATGGGCACTGGGAAATGTAGTTCTGATGCCATTTTAAAATCATAGAACTACATTGTCTTTAACAGATTTCCATAAATGCTGTGCTCTTCACCACTATCTGTGCAAGAGGCTGAAAGCAGAGACACGCAATGCTGTTACAAAGCAATGCCAACAGCATTCATCTGGCGAGCCTGCACAACCTCTGCACCAGATTTACAGCCTAATAAATTCAAGGATACCAAGTGTGCTTCCAGCAGTGGAAGATGCTACTGATAGTGATAGTGTTGGAGTGGAAACACAAGAGGCTGTCCCTGGAACATCAGGTATCATTCACTACAAAATGAGTACTCAAATCAATCCAAAATGAATATTCAAATCAATCCAAAATGAGTATTCAAATCAATTGAAAACTTGTCATTCTGATCTCTATCGCTCTGCTCCTTCTCCCTGAACTACAGAATTTGCCTCTCTCATTCTGCTTTTTTTTTCTTTTAAGATGTAGGTGGCACCCCCTGCGCAGCTGTGTGATCTGATGCAGTATTTATAAATGCATCTAGATTATTCCTGCCGTACCTTTCTCTCGACATAAACCTGTCCAGGTCTGACAGTATCAGCTCTTCTGTGTCTGTGTTGTTTTAAATGGTTTCTTAGCACAGCCCCAGTAGTTGTCCAGTTGTAAACTGCAAAGTCAGTTTGATAAGTGACCGGGTATTACACAATGCAAACAGGGGCTAAGCTGGGGCTGCATCAGTTTCCTAACAGCAGTAAAATAGTTTGTGTAACAATGAAGCCATGTTGTAAGTGTGATTTTATTAGAGCTTCCTTTATGAAGTGTTGTGTACGTTCTCAAGCCAGTACCCTCTCTTCAGATTTACTCTCAAACTGGTATAATGATTGTTTAAAAATACACCAGTTTAAATGTAGCTGCCTAATTAATTAGTGATACTGATATTAATCAGAAATATTTTGTATGAAAGTCTTTTCAAATTGTAGCGCTCACCAGGCAAGCAGCTTTCAGGTTTCAGAAACGTTGTGGACCCAAATCCCACCCATGTAACAGGAGCAGTGTTAGTCTGTTAATGTCACTCTGTAACTCTATTAAATAAATTACATTTTTAAGTACGAATTCTAGAGACGTTGCAAAGAAAATCAAATCAGTTCTTCAAAGTGTGTTTCTCTTTTGCTTTTATGACACTTTTGCGTGGAATAACACAAGAACAAAGCTGGCTTTCACTGAAGTGTGACGGGAATTTAAAAAGGAATTCAAAAGCTTTTCAGATCCTGTTTCCAGGCAATCTGACCATTTGGAAACTAACCATATGTGACGAGGCCCTTTACAACCTTTAGCTTGGACCTCATCACTCAATGTAATACTGATGTTCTTAATCATGTGCAGACAGACACACATACAGGCACACACACTCATACACACTGTAGGAATCCAGATTTCACTGAGACAAGAAGAGAAACACAAGCTAATAAAGAGAGAGTCCAGGATAGTATTAGTTATTAACCCTGTAGGCTGATACAGAGTCCCAGCACCAGAAACAGTGTGCAAAACACTCTTCACTATTTATTTTTATTGCATCAAACAAAACAAAGAAACCAGAGCTGAAGAGTCACAGATTGTATTGCTGTAGCCCAATCATGGGACACATAGTTACTATTTTTAATGATATAACAGAGGATCAACTTCCCTCCCCCCTCCTCCCCTATTTCGTGCCTGTGATCATCCATTAATCTATATTCATTTCAAAAGAATCCTGAATGTTGATAATAATAATAATAATAATAATAATAATAATAATATTTGTATATATGTATATATCGCCTTTCATAGTATCACCCATCGTTGTACAAAGGCTGTTTCCGACAAAATAGTGGATGACAACATAGGATTGGTTTATCCTAAATAAAATTCTTATTTCACATTTGAGGTCACACACCCTCATGCCCGTCGGGCAGAGACGCAGATCTTGCTATTCCTTATCCAATGCTGCCATCGTGGTGGCCATTATCTTGATAAATATATATATATATATATATATATATATATTATATATATATATATATATATATATATATATAATATATATATCCTTACGGAGTCAACCGGAAGTTTCAATGAGCTCGACTTGGAATTGGGGACAAGTTTCATTGTAACAGTCTTATGTAAAATTTTAGCAAAACAATAATGTTACAGGAGACGAGGAAGGAGTGTTTGTGTATAAATAATACTAATACAGTTTTGTGTAATTGCTCTTATTTGAAATCATTCTCATGCATTTATCATGCTTACTACGTGTTCTTACTGGACTCATAAAAGCAAGTAGTTACTATCAGGTTTAGCTGCTCTTAGTCAAATTCACTCTTATAATTTACTGTTTGAGTTATAATTTTGCTCTTGCTTGAATTGATCTTATTGTACTTTTTAGCTGCTCATCTGTATTGTGATATTGTGTAATGTGACATTTTATAATGTGATACTTTGTACTGTGATAACTTGTAACAAGTGTACGTCACCCTGAATAAGAGCATCAGCTAAGAAATACATTATTATTATTATTATTATTATTATTATTATTATTATTATTATTATTATTATTATATCATCACTTTTCTTTATGACGTCACCTTCATGTCAGTGCTGAACATGATCAGCACTTGTCTGTTGCCATGGTGCTGAGCTTCTAAACAGATAACTGCATTTAAAATGACTGCACTGTGCAAGGGGAGGGGCCAGTCTCCAATTACAATTATTCAGTGCAGAGTAGTGAATCTCCTTCCTTCCTTTAAACTTTTTTGTTCCTGAGTGGACAACTTTGATGTTACAATCACTTCAGGTAATAAAATGAACCACGTGGTCAATGATATTGTTGGTTGATAGGAGGACTGTAAAACCTGCATCAGTGTGTAATTGTTTCTGCTCATAGGTTCAGAAATAAGGGCTGATGTCTAAGAGAAGTGTGGTGGGAAAATTACATCCCATGCAATTTATGTACTAACCTCTGAGCTGTTTGTTCATGTGTTTGTTTAACCTGTGTGATTGAAAAAGGGATTATACCAATGTAATAAGAAGTTTGAAGCTTATTTTCTATAATGTTTAAAATTAAGAAATACACTTATATAGTCTGGACGCTTCTCTTCCTCTTTCAGCCTTCATCACTCATCTTTTATTGCTAAGTGAAGAGGGTCTAAGGTGGACCGGAAATGTCCATATTTAGTCATGCTTTGAAGTAGACTGCAAAAGAGCCTACGTGACAAGACAGAGATTGTCAGTGCCAGCAGGAACAAGACATGCTGGCCAAAGCGATAATAAGTTTATTATAAGTAGTTATATGATAATTTGATGGGGCACTGTAATGCTGCTAATGCTATGACTGTTTAAGGTTTGCATGCTCAGGTTTAAATACTATTACTGGTTATAAGATTTAGGTAAAATATAATAATAATGTGTTATTATCAGTAGTTGTCTGTGAACATACTTCCTCTTTCTACTTGATGGACAGGTGGCCCTTATAAGGAATGGAAAAGTACTGACATTTAGCTAGACAGAGGAAGTTCTATTTTATAACAACTGCAAGCTGCTTCCGTGGCACTTCACAAGAAATGTCACCGACTTATTTATTTTTTTTTATTTTAGGGGGGCTTGCAATTTAAATAAGTTGTTATGATTGGTCTCATTTTAATTTTCCATGTTGTTGCTATCCACTAATATTGAGTTAAGCTTCTGTGATTGGCCCGCAATAACTGCAGGTTACAAGGTATATATTATGCTTACTGACTGTGCGAAGTTAGAACATTGCTTGGTTTTCCTAACACCTGCATGTGTTGAGAGTGTTCTCTGGTTTGCAAACTTTAACTATTAAACTTATTTGCTCAATCTTGTTTGTTCTACTATGTCTCTGTCTTACAGGAGTTTAAAGTATAAACTTCCACCACAGAAGCTATATTAAATCCCAACACTGTATTGTCTTGTTGATTCTGTTATGAGTTGTGCTTAAGAAAAATGGAATACTCAACTGTTCAGCTGTATTGAATAAAATGTATTTGTTGAAATCTACAACAGAGTTTGGAATCACAATAATTACTTATACTGACGGATGCATGAAGGAAAAAAGAACACTAACTTGTAAATCAACATGCTGTTTTTAGCATTGCTCAGTATTTTGCTGTATAATTAATCAATCATTAATCAGCAGACAGAAGGTTTAATTGTACAGTCAAGTCTCATTAGAACTCAGATTACATAGTTTGACTTTCTGTACCTAAGATCTGTACACATGCCTTCTACACGGGGCAGTTTAGAAAAGCAGCACAAATACAAGCATGGACAAAGCACATTGCAAAGCAGCGCAAATACAAGCATGGACAATGCACACTGCAAAGCAGCACAAATACAAGCATGGACAATGCACACTGCAAAGCAGCACAAATACAAGCATGGACAATGCACACTGCAAAGCAGCACAAATACAAGCATGGACAATGCACACTGCAAAGCAGCACAAATACAAGCATGGACAATGCACACTGCAAAGCAGCACAAATACAAGCATGGACAATGCACACTGCAAAGCAGCACAAATACAAGCATGGACAATGCACACTGCAAAGCAGCACAAATACAAGCATGGACAATGCACACTGCAAAGCAGCACAAATACAAGCATGGACAATGAACACTGCAAAGCTACACGTAGTGCAATATTCAGTCATTCTTGTCATAATACAGGCATGAGGCTGTGACAGGGATGGCTAAGTGGTAACGTCAGGCTAGAAGCAGGAACTGAAAACGGTAAGTCGGGTGCAAACACGCACTATGGCGCTATTTTTATTTACATGTAAAAATAAAAAAAAAGGTTTAACACTGTAATAAAAAAAAGTGTGTTCTAGAAATTATTAATATAATCTTTGTATGTAACCTTGTTGGGTTATGTCCCGTTAGGGATATCGTTATTCGCAATCTGTGTATGTAACTGTGTATGTGTGTGTGTGTGTGTGTGTGTGTGTGTGTGTGTGTGTGAAATAAAAAAGGACCTTTAAAATTACTCTGTGAAGTAATTGTCTTATTTACTTTCACATCAACTTCCTTTTAAATTTAGAGTAATTAAATTTCACACAACATTATTGGCGTTGTCGGCGGGATCATAAAAGGAAGTTTGGACGTAAATAATCACAATGTTTGAACGCAAGAATAAGGAGCTTGAGCCTGAGGTGCTGCCTGAATGGGATGAAACCATTTATAGTGATGGGGCACAAGAATTAAGAAAGGGCGGAGGGCTGCCAGAATCTTGGTTTAAACTATTGAAACAAGCAAAACCTGAACAATTAACAACATGTCTAAAGAAAGTACCAGTTGGTAAATGTATTGTGTAAATGGATTACCGCATTAAGGATGAGGAGTTGGAACAAGTAAAAAAAAGGCAAGAACGGCAAATAGTAGAATTGTCTGATGCAATGGGACGTGCATCCCTTGCACAGGCACAGTGTGATGTTTTGCGAGGAAAATTACAGCAAACGACAGGAATGGCAGAGAGGGCTGCGGTGTATATTGCTAAAGTTAATGCTAAAAAAAAAGAAAACGCCGAGTAAGAAAAAGATCCGTGCGTTCCTGGCTAGTGCATATGTAGCAGGGTGGGATCCGGAACGATGGGATGGTGACATTTGGAGCTCGGACACGGATGACCGGGACTATATTTGGGACCCGGATAATCCTGACCCAGATAATCCTGACCTATATTTGGGACCCGGATAATCCCGGATAATCCTGACCCAGATCCAAATGATGAACCAGACCTTGAATGGAAAATTACCTATATGGTAACAGGGTCCTGGGAGACAATCAACATGGTTTTAGGAAAGGGAGATCGTGCCTAACTAACTTGCTTGATTTTTTTGAGGATGCAACATCGATAATGGATAATTGCAAAGCATATGACATGGTTTATTTAGATTTCCAGAAAGCTTTTGACAAAGTCCCGCACAAAAGATTAATTCTCAAACTGAACGCAGTTGGGATTCAAGGAAACGCATGTACATGGATTAGGGAGTGGTTAACATGTAGAAAACAGAAAGTACTGATTAGAGGAAAAACCTCAGAATGGAGTGTGGTAACCAGCGGTGTACCACAGGGATCAGTATTAGGTCCTCTGCTATTCCTAATCTACATTAATGATTTAGATTCTGGTATAGTAAGCAAACTTGTTAAATTTGCAGACGACACAAAAGTAGGAGGAGTGGCAAACACTGTTGCAGCAGCAAAGGTCATTCAAAATGATCTAGACAAGATTCAGAACTGGGCAGACACATGGCAAATGACATTTAATAGAGAAAAGTGTAAGGTACTGCACGCAGGAAATAAAAATGTACATTATAAATATCATATGGGAGATATTGAAATTGGAGAAGGAATCTATGAAAAAGACCTAGGAGTTTTTGTTGACTCAGAAATGTCTTCATCTAGGCAATGTGGGGAAGCTATAAAAAAGGCTAACAAGATACTCGGATACATTGTGAAAAGTGTTGAATTTAAATCAAGGGAAGTAATGTTAAAACTGTACAATGCACTTGTAAGACCTCATCTTGAATATTGTGTGCAGTTCTGGTCACCTCGCTATAAAAAAGATATTGCTGCTCTAGAAAGAGTGCAAAGAAGAGCGACCAGAATTATTCCGGGCTTAAAAGGCATGTCATATGCAGACAGGCTAAAAGAATTGAATCTGTTCAGTCTTGAACAAAGAAGACTACGTGGTGACCTAATTCAAGCATTCAAAATTCTAAAAGGTATTGACAGTGTCGACCCAATGGACTTTTTCAGCCTGAAAAAAGAAACAAGGACCAGGGGTCACAAATGGAGTTTAGAAAAAGGGGCATTCAGAACAGAAAATAGGAGACACTTTTTTACACAGAGAATTGTGAGGGTCTGGAATCAACTTCCCAGTAATGTTGTTGAAGCTGACACCCTGGGATCCTTCAAGAAGCTGCTTGATGAGATTTTGGGATCAATAAGCTACTAACAACCAAACGAGCAAGATGGGCCGAATGGCCTCCTCTCGTTTGTAAACTTTCTTATGTTCTTATGTTCTAATCCAAACCACCCCCTTTGCAAGCTTAACCTATTGTTAGACGCAGACAAGTTGCTGGTCCACAAGGCAACATAATAACTGCTCAATTGTCTACTGAGGATTACACACAACAAGAGCGTTTTGATATCAGAGAACGATATCGTCAAAAGCAAGGAGAACCAATTGATAAATGGTTGTTACGGTTATACAATACAGGAGCAGGAAATGTACGTGTAGATGTCGATGATTACTCTGAGTTTTTGGACTTCAGCACAGATCTCATTATTAGACAGTGGTGCAGAGGTTTCCATAACCGAATGGATGGAAATAATAGTGATACTAATCTCCTTACTTTAATGGCAGAAGGAGCAAATGAAAAATATCCTACATTGCAAAGTTGGCCTGAAATGAGGGGTTCATGGGGAACTTTGAGTGAATGCATACAGCGCTTACGGGAGTTAACTATGAGGGAAGCTGTGTATACCGGTGTGAGGCGAGAGTGTATTAAATGGAATGTCCAGACAGTAATTTATGTGTACAGAAATAAAATAATTTATTTTTATTTTCTATACACAACAAAAGGATTAAATAACAAACAAAAAAACAAAATGGTGTGAGGGAAGGAGTGCAGGGGTGAAATCCAAAACAAACTGATGACTCGTCTTTAATTTGTCTTCGTGGTGACCATAAACAAAAAAAAGACAAAAGAAATGTTAGTATTTCAAAAATCCCGCTGCACAAAACCAGTCTCTCCCTTCACCCGTTACTCCTCCTACTTTATTTTCGGACCAACCCCGAACACAGTAGTACGTTCCCTTTAGTATGTAATGTCCCGCCTCTGTAGTCAGTGGAACACCAATCCCCAACCGACACGTGTCCTTCTCCTTCACTTGACTCCAGTGGCTGGAAGTTACATACTCGTACTTCCGCCCCTCACCAAGGTGCCGCCCCTCAAAAGATGACTTTTGCCATGGTCACGAGATCTTGGTAAGGGAAGTCCCGAGTTGGTTTGATGCCATCTACTGTCGGGAGGCTGAATCACAGACCGAAAACCCTTTGACTCATCACATATCCCACCCCTCAGAGTGGAGCCGAAGGAACACTCGGAAACCTCTAACCCTTCCCTTTTACCTCCCTCCCGGGAAAAAAAATCAGCATTTTGATGTAACTTACCCGCACGATACCTTATTTGAAAGGCGAAGGGTTGGAGCGCCAGGTACCACCGCGTAATCCTAGCGTTTGAATCCTTCATCGTGTCTAACCACTTTAAAGAAGCGTGATCTGTGATGAGTACAAAGGGTCGTCCCAGAAGATAGTATTTTAAAGATTCCACTGCCCATTTCACTGCCAGGCATTCTTTCTCCACTACCGAATACCTCTGTTCTCTGGGCAGTAACTTCCGACTGATGTATAGTATCGGGTGTTCTATACCATCTCTCTCCTGGGACAGAACCGCCCCCAGACCAGTCTGCGATGCATCTGTCTGCAGGACGAACTCTCGGCTGAAATCCGGGCTTATTAATGCTGGGGCCTGACTCAAATTAGTTTTAATAGATTCAAAGGCTGTCTGACACTCTGCACTCCACTTAATTTTATTTGGAGCGTTCTTTTTAGTGAGATCAGTGAGAGGGGCGGCTATAGTGGAAAAGTGTGGAATAAAGCGGCGGTAATAACCAGCCAACCCTAACAGTGATCTCACCTGGGTTTTCGTGGTAGGTACCGGTGAATCCAACAAAGCCTGGACTTTTGAAACCAACGGTTTCACTCTACCCTTACCCATTATGAAACCTAAATATTTAGTTTCTTCTTTTCCAATAGCGCACTTTGCCATGTTCGCTGTGAGCCCCGCCCTCCTCAGAGACTGTAAGACGGCTTCTAATCTAGTCAAATGTTCTCTCCAGGAAGAACTATAAATGACTACATCATCGATATACGCAGCTGCATACTCTCGATGAGGTTGTAAAACCCTGTCCATTAGTCTCTGAAAAGTAGCAGGCGCTCCATGAAGTCCGAACGGCATAGTACAAAATTGAAAAAGACCCTCTGGGGTTGAAAATGCCGTTTTCTCACGAGAGGCTTTCGTTAATGGAATTTGCCAATATCCTTTCGTCAGATCCAGAGTTGAAATAAACCGAGCTTGCCCCAGTTTGTCTAAGAGTTCATCTACTCGAGGCATGGGATATGCATCAAACTTGGAGATAGCATTCACCCTCCTAAAATCGATACATAATCGTAGTGACCCATCTGGCTTGTCTATTGGTACTATTGGGCTACACCACTCACTTCGGGAAGGTTCAATTACCCCAAGTTTCAACATACACTCCACCTCCCTTCGAACAGAATCTCTCCGACTCTCTGGAATGCGATACGGTCTCTGTCTAACTCTTAGACCTGGCGGAGTGATAATAGCATGTTCGATCAAATGCGTTCTTCCAGGCACGTTAGAAAACACATCACTGAACATTTTAATTAGATTGCTTACCTCTTCACGCTGATCAGGAGTTAATTGTTCCCCCATCGGGACCTCAATTGCTGACTCTGACTCAATTGAGGGTCCAAAATCCTCTCCCTCCTGTACAGGAGATATAAAATGGACTTCCCGTTCTTTCCACGGTTTCAGGAGATTAACATGATAAATTTGACTTTCTTTCCGACGCCCAGGCTGTCGGATCTCATAATTGACTTTACCAATTGCTCGAATAACCTGAAAGGGACCCTGCCATTTAGCAAACAACTTAGATTCCGATGAGGGCAACAATAACAACACTTTATCTCCAGGTCGAAAGTTCCGAATTCTTGCATTTTTATTGTAGCTTTGTTGCTGCTTCTGCTGTGCCGCTTTGAGATTGTCATGTGCCAATCGACCGACTAATTCTAAGCGATCGCGTAACTGCAACACGTATTTTACTACATTTTTAGACTCCTTTGACTGTTCTTCCCAGCCTTCTCTTATGAGATCCAAGATACCCCGCGGCTGCCGACCGTACAAGAGCTCAAACGGGGAAAACCCCGTTGAGGATTGTGGTACCTCGCGAACTGCAAAGAGCAAGTAGGGAAGCAGTTTAGCCCAATTGCGTTTTTCTTGATCTACAAAGCGGCGCAACATATTTTTCAAAGTCTGATTAAATCGTTCAACAAGCCCATCCGTTTGTGGATGAAAAACTGAGGTTCTAATTGAACGAATTTTCAATAATTTATATAGTTGCTGAATACAGTCTGACATAAAATTAGTGCCCTGATCAGTGAGAATTTCTTTCGGGATTCCCACCCTAGAGAATATTTTTACCAATTCATTCGCTACAGCTATTGCATTCATAGAGCGTAAGGGAACAGCTTCTGGATATCTCGTTGCGTAGTCCACTACTACTAAAATATACCGATATCCTGACTCTGTTCCCTCCAGAGGGCCTACTAAATCTACACCAATCCTTTCAAACGGTACCCCAATAATTGGAAGTGGAACCAGAGGTGCGGGGCGAACTGACTTAGGGGCAGCTAATTGACATTCAGGACACTCCGATACATACTTCCGCACCAGACCATAAACCCCAGGCCAAAAAAACCGGGCCAGAATTCGTTCCTGAGTCTTTTCAGTTCCCAAATGACCTGAAAATGGAATGTCATGCGCCAATCTCATGATTTCTGACTGAAAAGGCCTAGGAACCAATAACTGTTTTACGAGCTGTCCCGTCCCGGGAGCCCGGGTTATTCTATATAATAAGTGCCCAGATACAGAAAAATGCGGAAATACCACCGGTTGTCCTTCCTGCATATCCTTCCCCTCGATATATCTAACCCGTTTCCAAGCATACTGTAACGTGGGATCATTTTGTTGTTCATATCCCAAGTCAATATCTCGGTCCCAATGGTTAGGTACACAGAGAGGAGTGTCTTTTATTACATGACCTTCCACCTCAGTAACCTCGCAGCCCCGGTTACACTGAATACCTACTCCCTTTCCTTGCCGTTTCAGCGATTGGTTTACTTTTGTGTCAGACCCCTCCCCTTGTCGTCTCAGAGTTCCCTCATATTTTTCCACCCGACGCTCTCTTTTTGTTTTTCTTGGGCGGATTTTAGGGTTAAACAGGTCGGATTGCAACGGAAAAATCTCGCCAATTGTTTTCTCCTGTTGCTTTAATTGTCCCCTGGTAGAAACTAAGACCATTTCCCGACCTAAAATACGATCAAAAAACGGCCAGTCTCTTCCCAGGAGAACAGGGTATGGTAAACATTGCGCTACAGCCACTTTAACGCAAGCTGAATAATCACCTACAATAAGTCTAACTTTAGTGGTGGGATAAACCCGAGTTTCTCCATGAATACAGGAGATAGCCACTTTACCCTGTGGCTCCCAGGCTACCCCATCCAAGAGAGCTTGCCGAATCAATGTTTGTGCACACCCAGAGTCCGCAAATGCGTAAGTACTCTTTCCCCCGACCTGTACTCTTAACTGATAAGGGCCCTCCCGACATTCCCCAGTGTTCCTACCTGTTACTGCTGACCAGGATCTTGTCGCCAGGTCCACCTTTATTACTGGACAATTCCTGGCAATGTGTCCAGGCTCATTACATTGGTAGCACACTTGGTTAGGAGGCATCAACGGAGTTAATCTGTCCTGCGAGTCCGCGACCGGCAGGTTAGGGGGATTCTCTCTCGCCCAGGATGGGGCTAACCTCGACCTCCATGGTCTGAAGGTCCGGTTACCCCCTCTGGGCTTCATTGGTTGGTTGGTCCGAGTTAGTTTAGGGGCAGGAGTGGGGTCTGACCCGGCACCTTCGTTTGCGTCTTCGTAGGCCTCCGCCAGGAGGAGGGCATCCTCGAGAGTGGTAGGTCTATTCCTCTTAATCCACTCTCGATTCCCTGGCGGTAGTATAGACGCAAACTGTTCTATAACTATTTTCTGCACCAGTTCTTGGGGTGTATGTTCTTCTGGCCGCAGCCACCGGGTGCACTGATCTAAAAGATATTGTCCCGCAACCCGGGGCCGCATCCCCTTGGACAGCTGGTATTCCCGAAAACGGCGCCGGTATGTTTCCTCCGTGATCCCGAGGCGTGAGAGAATGGCTTCTTTAACTTTAACATAGTCCCCTGCATTCGTGGCCGTCAGGGCTCGATATGCTGCCTGAGCTTCCCCTGTCAGGCAGGGTGCCAATTTCATGGCCCAGTGTTCCCTAGGCCACTCTGCAGCCTCTGCCACTCTCTCAAACGTAATCAAGAAAGCCTCGGGATCATCTTCCGAGGTCATCTTCTGAAGATTAGGCTGAGCTGCAAACATCCGGGCAACCGCTCTCTCTGATGTTGATATTGATAGTTTTTCTACCAGCTGTCCCAAGAACTGGGCGAGCTGTTCCAGGTGCCGTGTCTCTCTCTCCTCTCGCTTCTCCTCCTGCTCCCTAAACATTGTCAAAACTGTAGCTGGATCCATTTTCACTTCTGACACCACGTGTGAGGCGAGAGTGTATTAAATGGAATGTCCAGACAGTAATTTATGTGTACAGAAATAAAATAATTTATTTTTATTTTCTATACACAACAAAAGGATTAAATAACAAACAAAAAAAACAAAATGGTGTGAGGGAAGGAGTGCAGGGGTGAAATCCAAAACAAACTGATGACTCGTCTTTAATTTGTCTTCGTGGTGACCATAAACAAAAAAAAGACAAAAGAAATGTTAGTATTTCAAAAATCCCGCTGCACAAAACCAGTCTCTCCCTTCACCCGTTACTCCTCCTACTTTATTTTCGGACCAACCCCGAACACAGTAGTACTTTCCCTTTAGTATGTAATGTCCCGCCTCTGTAGTCAGTGGAACACCAATCCCCAACCGACACGTGTCCTTCTCCTTCACTTGACTCCAGTGGCTGGAAGTTACATACTCGTACTTCCGCCCCTCACCAAGGTGCCGCCCCTCAAAAGATGACTTTTGCCATGGTCACGAGATCTTGGTAAGGGAAGTCCCGAGTTGGTTTGATGCCATCTACTGTCGGGAGGCTGAATCACAGACCGAAAACCCTTTGACTCATCACAACCGGACACGCGCATGAAGTAGATGAGTTCCCTTTGACTGCTGGTGTACGCGCTGCTGTAATACGAGACGCGCCGCCACCATATAAGGGAGCCATACTGGCTTTATTAATATCAGAAGTGGGCACAGAGGTAGGGAGAGTGGTAGTTAAAATTAGAGAACTGGGTGACTTAGGAGACTGGAGCACACAGGAAGAAAAGAAAGAGAATACACAGTGGACATTCCGTGGTAACTACCAAGGGAACCAGGGGAACGGGGGAGGTGGTAAAAGAATCCCTCGAAAAGATTTGTGGTCTAAATTAATACAAGCAGGGGTGCCAAAGGAAAATATTGACGGAAAACCGACAGACAATTTGTTTAAAATGTGTAAACAACATGGGTTACTTAAACAAGTCAGATCTTTTACTGCTGAATGTTTTTGTCAAAACCACGATGTGCATAAAAAGAGAAAGGAAGAGGTATCCTCCACCTCAGAGGAAGAGGAGTCGGCATCCGATGAGGATGATGAAGAAAAAAAGAAAAAAAAGGGAAAAATAAAAAGAGACGTCTCTACCCACTTGCTGAATTAGCTCAAATGAAACGCGAAGGTCACTACTAGGATGCTGGTCAAGCCCCCAACAAACAAATTCGAGCTTTATGGTCATATGATGATATTAGATCACATGTACCATTAGAAATACATTGGAAAAGTAAAAATGTACAAAAAATGGGGGCATTGATTGATACAGGGGCGGAGGCCACTTTAATACACGGTAATCCAGCAAGATTTAAAGGACCTAGAGTGACAGTTACGGGGCTGGGGGGGGCGGCCCATTATAGCAACACAAACAATAATTCGACTACAAATAGGGCAGTTAGCTGCCAAGGAATACTCAGTGTTGGTTACTCCAGTAAAAAAATGGATTATAGGTATGGATATATTAAGAGGTATGACTTTACATTTAGCTGATGGTAAATTTCAATTTGGAGATAGTGTACAAGCACGACCTGTACTAGTGGGAAAGGTAAAAATGGAACCATTTCCCATACCAATACCACTAAACGAGTTGCGATGAAGCAATACAGAATTCCTGGTGGACATACAGAAATTACTGAAACAATTAAAGACTATGTGGCAGCAGGGGTATTGAAAACCTGTACTACAGCATGGAATAACCCGATTTGGCCAGTAAAGAAATCTGACGGTACATGGAGAATGACAGTAGATTATCGTGAGTTGAATAAACATACACCCCCGTTAACTGCTGTAGTACCCGATACTATTAGTATTATTGAATGGGTGCAGCAGCATGCTGGCACATGGTATGGAGTAATTGATTTAGCAAATGCTTTCTTTACTATACCAATACCAGAAAATAGACAAGAGCAATTTGCGTTTACGTGGGAAGGAAGACAGTATACTTTTACTAGATTGCCACAGGGATATTTACATAGTCCTACGATATGTCATCGAATAGTGGCTGAACATTTGGATGAAATAACCTTACCACCTGGGTTGTTGATATCACATTACATCGATGATATAATGATACAGGGGATGACAGAAGGACAGGTACAAGAGGCTTTAAACTTGGTAATTGCTGTAATGAGGGAAAAGGGGTGGGAAATAAATCCCGCTAAGATACAAGGACCTGCAACAGTAGTGAAGTTTTTAGGAATACAGTGGAACAAGGGAGAGAGAGAAATCCTACCTAAAGCACGAGCTAAAATCTTAGAATGTGCCGTACCACAGACTAAAACTGACGTGCAGAGGTTTATAGGATTATTTGGATATTGGCGACATCACATTCCACATTTAGGACAAATCCTACAGCCTCTATATAAGGTGACGTGTAAAAAGAACACCTTTGAATGGGGACCAGAACAGGACACAACTTTGGGGTTTTGGTCATGGAAACTACCAGAAGCCGGAGCAAGACATACTCCGTTTGAACGACAACTTTTAGCTTGTTATTGGGCACTTATGGATACTGAGCTATTAACAGTGGGATGAGAAGTAATGTTAAGACCTAAAATACCTATTTTAACATGGGTAAATAGCAACCCCTCTACGCACAGAATAGGAGGGGCTCAGGAAAGCAGTATTATTAAATGGAAATGGTATGTGGCAGACCGAGCCAAGCCAGGACCAAAGGGGGTATCAATATTGCATGAACAGATAGCAGAGATACCTGAAACAGGAAAGCTTACTATAGAGGTTAAACCCTTAATAGAATCACCGGTAAAATGGGGATGTCCTTATGATGCATTGAGTAAAGAGCAAAAGAAACATGCATGGTTTACCGATGGTTCAGCAAAGTTTATCGCTGGACAAAGAAAATGGAAAGCAGCGGCGTTCAATCCAGAAACAAAACAGATCTTAGAAAAGGTAGGGACAGGACATAGCAGTCAATGGGCAGAATTACAAGCAGTAGTGTTGGCTTTAGATCAGGAAGGAATTACTGAGTGCAGAATTTATACTGATTCCTGGTCTATAGCAAATGGGCTGTGTGTATGGATGCTAACTTGGCAACAACAGGGGTGGAAAATAAAAACTAAAGAAGTGTGGGGAAAAGAACTGTGGGAAAAAACATGGGAGAAGGTCCAAACTATGCAGGTGACAATTACACATGTAGACGCACATACCCATTCGATTTCTGCAGAAGCTCTTCACAATGCAACGGTAGATTCTATTGTACATAATATGCCAATTGAAGTACAGAAACCGACAGAGTGCCCTGATGTAGCTGAATGGGCACACATAAAATCGGGACATTGGGGAGTGCAAGCTACACGTGAATGGGCACGACAGCGAGGAATTTATTTGTCAATAGATGAAGTAAAATCGGTTGTGTTACAATGTGATACTTGTCAGCATTTCCGAAAACAGGGATTACCACAGATCATTCAAGGTCAAATTGCACGAGGGAAAGAACCGAACCAAATCTGGCAGATAGATTTTATTGGACCCCTGCCAGAATCCAAAGGATGTAAATATGTTTGTACTGCAGTAGACACGTTTACGGGAATTGTGGTGTGCCTTCCGTGTAGACGAGCTAATCAATTTAGTACACTCGCATGTTTGAAGTTAGTAGAGACTTATTATGGGACGCCATTGCAAATACAGTCAGATAATGGTACGCACTTTACAGGAGGAAAAGTATGTGCATGGGCAACAGACAAACATATTGAATGGATATATCATATCCCATATTATCCTCAGGCAGCGGGATTAATTGAACATATGAATGGGTTATTGAAAATGCAATTAAGAAAATGAAGTAGTGACAATACGCTGAGAGGATGGAAGGATCGATTGGTTTTAGCAGTTAAAATATTAAATAATCGACCAGTGGCAGCAGGACAAACTCCATTGCAACGCTTAGTGCACCCCGTGATAAAGATGACACAGTGTGAACAGGGCCCATTAAAATGTGGAAGATAGACCCAGAAGCGTCAATTCCTATTCGAGGCACCCCAGGATCAGCAGGGCTTGATTTAAAAAGCTTGCAGACTTGTACGTTAATACCACATGAAGTAGTGAAAATAAACACAGGGTTAGGATTGGAATGTCCGGAATGGAATGTCCCTCGATCAGGGTTATCATTAAAAGGAGTGATTGTGATGGCAGGGATTATTGACAGAAATTATCAAGGACCTCTACAGGTGGTATTGCAAAACACGTCAGAGGTCCCAATTGTCCTAAACAAAGGAGACAAGATAGCACAATTACTGATAAAACCATGTAATATGAATGATGTCACAGAAGTAAATAAACCCTTAACTAACACAGCTAGAGGAATAGGAGGGTTTGGGTCCACGGACATTAATGGAGCTAAAGTGTGGGTACAACAGGCGGAAGGACCGCCACAATCGGCAGATGTGATTGCAGTAGGAAAAGATAATACGGTAGCAATAATGAAACCTGGTGAAGAGGGCTGGGAACATGTCCCAGCTACTAAATGTTATATAAGAGAAAACTAATGAGTTGTGAGTGTGTATGTTTGTTTGCAGATTCACCATGAAGCACTGGGTATGGTGAACGAAGGCGATATTGGCAGTGGTGGGGATGCTGCAGGCCTGGTCTCCAGGACATCAATTAACAAAGCTGGATCGGGTCACGCTGAGCTGGAATAACTACACCAAAACCCGAACCCAAGATAACTTCACCTGCAATGGTAATACAAAGTGTTCATTCGCCAACGTCACTGGGACACTGTGTGTGGCTGTAAAAATTGCAATGTGGACAATTGACCGGCGTGTGTGGTGACGGCAGGTACCTGTGTGAATGTATCAAGTCATGTTTCCCTCTGTGTGGCAAATCGTACCTCACTTACATGCTTGCAAAACATTACTGATCAAATATGTCCTAATAAGACGATATGGATAATGAACGCTACCAAGATAACTAATCGCACCACATATTTGTATGACATCTGGGTTATGCCTGATCGACCAAAGAATATGAATGCTCATGTAATACCCCTCATACATACATGTACTCGTATGGCACATCCTCTAGTCTCAACTCATGTGCACTTTACGATTAAGTTTCCTCCACTTCCTGAATGTACCTGGCGTACTAAACGTGCCTGGTATGATACCCTACTGGGGGGAACAGGGACTGGACTAGGACTCATGAACACAATTGACGGACAAGTAACGGCACATAAATTGCAAAATGTGGGCTATAATACTCGGATGGCCCTGGATAAAATTGTACAGTGGATGCCCGACGGTGCGCTCATGCATGTGTATCAAGCGTACTGGGACCGAGTAGCATCCGAGCTGGTCATAGACATAACTAACGTAACTCTACAACAGTGGCAGAACATTACCAAGTGGATGAACTGGACAGAATGTACATTACAAATGTTATATGCATCTCATCAACGTACCAAAGTACAATCATTGATTCTACGACAAAGTAATCATGAATATCAAAAATTTGGAATATTTCAGAGTTATGGGTGAATGTGGTAAAAGAGTCTACTATGTGTAACAAAACTATGTGTATAGGGAGATATGTTACGCATAATGTAACGAGAGTGACGCCTGTATGTAAGTACTATGTGCATCCTATAATTGCTGGGGGAGCTCACTGGTATCTTCAGGTTACAGGCATGTGGTTGGATACACATACTAATCAGACATATGATTTACTAGATTGTGACAAGACAGACCAAGGCATGGTTTGCTTATTAAGGACAGGATATACTAACCCGTGTTTTACAGACGGACAGGGGTTGTGTGAATGGAGACGTGAGCCGTTGAGGGAAATTTTGCACGAAGTTGGCCCTCATAAATTATGTGTAAGTACGGTGCATGCCCATCCACAACTTACTTATGTGCCTTATTCTGGGTGTTTATCAGACATATATCTTTGGCATTGGGGAAATGATACTTATTTGTTAACCAATCATTCTCAGCAAGAGCTTCTCACCAGGATCCAGTGGGAAGTTCTGCATTCAGGAATTCACATTTCCCTGCAAAAACATCAAGTATTGCTGAATCGATCGTCTGAATTAGTTGACTTAGCAAAACAACATCAACACAATGCTACTGTATTAAAAATTAGAACGATAATGGCACAAAATACCATCTTAGGGTTAGGGAAAGTTATTGAACGTAATGCACAAGATGCATGGTGGTCCATATTTGAGGGATGGTCACCAAAGGCTAAAGGAACATTAACTATATTAATCCATCCCATCTTAATATTATTGGGAATTGTATTTCTTTTATGTGTATGGCAAATATGTTTATGTATCTATCTTCGCAGAATTACACAGCGAACAATGTACTTGGTAGTGCACAGATGAATCTCGACCGAAGGACCGAATGTAATAAAAAGTGTGTTCTAGAAAGTTCTAGAAATGCGTTCGAGTTCATCTGTGCCCTTGCCCTATAATAACCCTGTATCTTATATAACTTGTTTTTGTCACGTTTATATAACTTGTTTTTGTTAGAATGTTCTAGGGAAAGGAATGGTTTATTCAGAGGGCCGAGCCTCGAGGGAGTGATCTGGCCAATTACTCTCTCGCATGCAAAAGCCTAACTTGGTAAGTGATAAAGGATGGGGTTCTCCCTTGCTCTGATGAGAGTCAGCCGTGAGGATTAGCGCGCAGTCCTGCTCGGTAATTTCTTGGAGACAGCTGCTTTCTCTTACCAGGGTCGAAGGGCTCTCCCGATCCGCTTGGAAGGGTAAGAATTAGTTCAGTTGCGTGTATAGCAGTATAGCATCTGTGTATGTAACTGTGTGTGTGTGTGTGTGTGTGTGTGTGTGTGTGTGTGTGTGTGTGAAATAATAAAGGACCTTTTAAAATTACTCTGTGAAGTAATTGTCTTATTTACTTCCACATCAACTTCCTTTTAAATTTAAAGTAATTAAATTTCACACAACAAACACAAAACAACTGAGCAAAATAAAACAGTTAAACAAAAATAATCATGAACACATAATAAAACAAATAAAGGTCATGCTGGGCAAATCACTGTCACTGATCCTATATTTACTTTCAGTTTCGTTTTCTCTAACCCTCCTCTAGTCTCCACCCACGTTCCTCCTCCAAATATCCACATGGAACAGGAAAAATAGCAGGCTTGTTATATTGGTGACCATCTCCTGATTAGCAACAAATTAACCAAATAGAGTATCTTCCCCACCCATGCTGCCAAACAAAACAAAAACACACGGCTTCTCACCGTCATTTAAATACCCAATAACAATAAACAAATAAAAAAGAATACAAAAGCACAGGGGCGGGGGGTACCCCATTCTAAAATAAACAAACACATCTGTTTCAAATACAATACACTCATCCTTTCTAAACAACCACATTTACTTCCCTGCAGGGCTTTTCCCCGCCCCCTCTTCATGCACAGGGCTCCTGGATCTGTTACGGGGACACTATCATTTTCCCTTCAGTTTAGAATTGTGATGAATTGATCAGACAAATCCTCCAGGCTGCTGCCCAGTAAGGACAGTGCAGTCTTGTCTCTGGGATGCTAAACAGCGGGGTCGGGATACTCGTCCCAATCAATTGATTTATTTTCAAGTTAATAAAGGTTTAAAATGTGAAATCCTGAAACTCATTTACCACACTGAGTTATTGATTTCTCCTGACTCGTCCATCAGATGAGATGCAGAATAGTTTCCTTTCTGCCTATTCCCGCTCCCAGGCACTGACTGCACTGACAGCCCGGATTAAACTGACAGCAGAGAAGCCTCTTGTGACGTGTCCGCGTCACCGCCCACTTTCTAACACAATCACAGTGCAAGAGAGTTGAAGTGCAATTTAACCATTTAAAATGCATGCTCTTAAGAATGATACACAAAACAATAATTACACAGGGACTCATAATGCTAAGCTAACTTTTTTCCTCATGAGTGAAGTGTCGCATTGAACATTATCTTTAAAGTTTGTCTCCTTTGTGAATATGCTGGTGTTTTTTCAAGTGTTTAGACTGACTGAAACTCTTCCCACAGTCAGATCAGCAATACAGTTTCTCTCCTGTGTGAGTTCGCTGGTGAACTTTCATGGCTACTGAGTGACTGAAACTCTTCCCACAGTCAGAGCAGCGATATGGTTTCTCTCCTGTGTGAGTTCGCTGGTGTTCTTTCATGGTTCCTGAGTGACTGAAACTCTTCCCACAGTCAGAGCACCGATATGGTTTCTCTCCTGTGTGAGTTCGCTAGTGTATTTTCAGGTTTCCTAAGCAACTGAAACTCTTCCCACAGTCAGAACAGTGATATGGTTTCTCTCCTGTGTGAGTTCGTTGGTGTATTTTCAGGTTTCCTAAGCAACTGAAACTCTTCCCACAGTCAGAACAGTGATATGGTTTCTCTCCTGTGTGAATTCTCTGTTTTTTTTTTAAATACCCTAACTGGGTAAAACCTTTCCCACAGTCAGGATATTCTCCACCACTCAAACTCACTTTAGCTGCTGGACTGGAACCTGGAAAATATGAACAGGAAAGAAAGTGAGAGAAACTGCTTGTAGGCTTGTTGGTTTATACTTCAGACTCCAACCTAATCTGTGGTCAGAGTCGAAGGTCTCTGACTTTGTGCGACAGGTCGTAATCATATCACACACACACTCTTGCGACGTGCATCTTTTTTGGAAAGTCATACAGCCTTTTCTTGCGCGTCTGCATCCTGACATTGCAGGGGGTCTGCGCCGGACATATCACATTCATTTACGACAGATGTATGAATCAACCCCTAGGGCATGTGGCTCGGTGGAGGAGTGGATTGAAGCATGTGAATGGCAGCTGTGGGGGCTTGCACTGGGTTACACCAGTTTAAAAAAAGTGAAATTAAATTTAGTTAAACTAGAGCAGCCATTTCTAAAAGAACTTTGGAATAGACTTAACCCTCTGCAGTCCAATGTCGGACCAGGTCCGACATCATTGAAAAGACGTAAAGCAGAGGTTTCTAGTCGTATCTCTGGAAAAAGCCGAGAAAACTATTCAATGGCCGAGTGAGACCGATAGAAGCCAAATGAAACCGACAAAACAAAACAAAAAAAGGGCCGTGTGAGCAATAGCCCTAACAGCTGCACTATACAGAGACAGGCAGACATAAACAAAGGAGATAACTTCTTCCGCATCCAGCACTCAAAGAATATCATGGAAATTTGCAGAGCTTTTTGAGATGTTATGGTAATAAAATAATGACTTGGGTCGCATTATTGAGGAGTCTGGTGAGAAAACGAGTGATTAGAAGAGGATTTATCAGGATGCACATCTATAAAGAGGTATGTGAAAAACACATGGGGTGGGGCTTGGCTGGAGATGCAGTACTGATGTCGCTTAGAATTGCAATGCCCTTTAAACCAGTTTTACTAGAAAAAAAAATTAAAACAGTGTGTGTAAACTAAACAGCACGTGTGAAAATAAATTGGACCTGACATGCCTGACAGGCGGTGAATAAATGGACCACTAAGGGTTAAAGTTATGTGTAAAGTTGTCAGGATGTGAACAATGAAAAGAAATGACAGGTATGTTATTTACACAGCTGTAGCAACACGTGGGGATGTTGTCACTGTATATTCACCTCCCAACGTCCAGAATGCTTTTGCTCATATAACTAACAATATGATCTTCGGGCGCTCTAAATAAGCAAAGCCCTGGCTGGACATAAAACTGTAGCCTGTGCTCTGCAGAGCTCTGTTACAGCAGCAGTACAGGAACAATGTTAAAGCACATGAAAATAAAGTGTCCTGTACATGCGATGTGTGCTTCTACTACTGGTGTTGGATCTACTGTGGAGGAGTTGGGGCCAGACAAACAACAATGCAAGTGAATTCCTAGGTGATAAAACTCTGGGGGTCAATTGAAATGAAATGAAAGCAGCGACCTAATTTGGGATGATCCCGTGGTTAGTATGGAGCTACGTACTAAACTAGTACACAATTTAATACCAATTGCAATGAACGTGGCAGCTGAAGACAGTTCCCAGCTGCGTACTAAAAATGATCTCAATTGCAACAAACCCAAAATAACTGCTGTTGCCCTCTAGAGGATACCAAGTACCAGACTAAGTTAGTCTAACCCTTTCTATAGACTATGATTTATAGTACAGTATTAAGTGGAACAAATGTGACAAACCCCAAAATGTGTTGACAGCTTTTGTAACTGAACAATTCATAATCACAAATCCATACCGTGTACCTATATTTTACATCAGAAAGACAAATTTACTTTTATATTATTTTTTATATCAGGGATGTCATTGCAATATATTCTTGTAGCGTTGGAATGAGTTTTGTGACATTAGAACAACATGGAAAATGATACTCCTACTCCTAAATTACTTCCACAGCGGAAAAATGATCCAGTGGCAAAATATTATAATTACGGTTGGAATGATTCATTATAAATATTGTGAACAAATTAAGAATATATTTAAAGCCGTACAGTAATTATGTATTACCCACATGGAACAGAATTGCAATATTTAATATATAAGTAATATATTTTTAAGTTACATATAACAGGCTATATGTGTACTTGTGTTAAAGTATGCTTTTAGTAGCCAATGCTACATATTAGTAGGCTGTAGCATGCATGGGGTAGGGGTCAGGACTGGTAGGTGATGCAACACAAGAATACTGTTACACTCGTAACGAAGGGGTCGCGGCTCTACAGCGGATCGGCGCTGTAGCTGCTGTGCTGGGGACGGAGTTTCAAAACATAATCTGGATCAAGTGATCTGGATTTTGTAATCGAGATTCCTTTAAAATCAAAAAGAATTTCGTATTATTTGTAATGCGGATACAATTAAACCAGCAATGATTTTGATAAAAAAAAAAAAAAAAAAACACAAACCACACAAGGGCAAATACACCCTTCAAGTTTAAAACTTAAGCACGAATAAATCAAAATAAATAAAATAATTTTAATGCTTAGGTTTCATAAAAAAAAAAAAAAAAAAAAAAACCACCTTTATGAAAAACCACACTTAAATTATATAGTTTGTACCAATAGCTCAGAGTTTGAGCCGCGGGCCTCTTCACTTCCTGTTTGGGAGCACACCAAAACAAACCACAATCCTTAGCATCGTACTAAAGCTATTGCTATTGTTCAGCTTGTTTTTTCGTTGCAATTGCTATTAAACTTTAGTATGTGTTGCACTATGTGTGCTGAATTGTATTAAAACATTGGATCCCCATGGTACAGCCTTTAAAATTTTAGAAATATTGAGTGCCTGAGCATGTTCTTTGTTTTAATGGAAAGTTACTGATTGCTGTTTCTTAAGGAAGAATGAGCAGACAGACCTGAGGGACATCTCGCTACTGCCATCTAGTGTTGGTGGTGTGAGCAAACAACCTCAAGGACCCTGGTACCTATTAAAGGCATAGAGGGATCTACATTAAGTCGGTAGAACCTGGTAAATGTATGCGGGGTAGTCCAGCTAGTCACAGCACATATATCGGTCAACGGTCACCAGATTATGAGTGCCTGGGGATACTGAGCTGATGGGAACATGACAAGCAGATACGGCTGCTAGGTACACTTTCAAAGTAGAGAGGGATTTACCTGCCTCTAGCAGAAACTGTAAAATAACTGCTATAGGGCAATACAGGGGATCATGGCCTCCGGCCATGCACCAGTTTTGAAAATATGTCCATTACAGGAATAAAAACGCTCTTGTGGAAGAAGCCCAGCGTTCTGCAGAGTACTCACTACTGTATCTGAGAGCCCTAGGATGGACAGACTATCCCGTTCAGGGGCCAGACTCACAGTTGGAGTCTGCCCGGTTCTGGGTGTCAGAGTGTGGCTTTCGCCTGACTGAGGAGATCCATGCGCAGTGGGATCTCCCAGGGCTGGCCTTGCAGCAGGTGGCAGAGGTTCGAAAACCAGGTTCCCCTGGGCCATCTGGGGGCCACCAGGAGGACTGTCGTCTGGTCTCTCCTGACCTTCGAGGAAGGCAGGGAGCAGCGGTATAGGTGGGAAAGTGCTAAAGGCGCTATGGATAGGTTAGAGATTTAGATTCTAGCACTATTTGAATAATTAGACTGTATAACATTTCTGTAATAATGCAATCAATGCTCTCTCCCTCTAATTAAAACAGACCCTCATCGTACCCCGATCCTATCGTGTTTTCATATTGCTTCACTGTTTTTATACATTTATTTATATATAGGGCTTCATTTGGTCATTTAATTAATTTGTTTCTGTCAAATGTCTTAATGGGATTTTAAATCAGCCAATCCTTCATTTTTCATTTATAAAAAGATCCTACAAACAAGATAATAGTACAGGATAAGTATTTCATGCTGGACACACTATTACAATCGTTATACTGTTTACATTAATAAAGACGAGTCTTTTCTGCTTTGGAATGAAAAACACTTCCGTTTTAAAAGCCCATTTAGTTGTTTCACAGAAAATCAGCATGTTTCTCAGTGTGATTAGATACACGATTGGCTGAAGAGGATCAACTGCATTTAAGAACAGTAGAAAAGTAAACACAGAAAATCAAAAGATAGTTTATAGACATATGTGGTAATTTATAGAAAAACTAGTTATTTAAAAAAATAAGTTATAGCACTCTCAATGTTTTTATTTTAATGTTTAAACTATATATTGTCAAAAGTTTAAACGTTTAATTTAATTAAATCTAACACCCCTAATTACGTTACACATATACAATAATATCCATCTATTTTAACACTGAACGTTTCCAATGTTATATACAGTACTTTAGTTCTTCTCCCCCTTGGTATAATCAGGTAGGAGTGCCAGTGTGAAAGGGGCTTATATCTGTATCTTAAGCTCACCAGTAGTGAGTCCTATCTTGAACTGGCTGGAGTAGTACAGGAAAAACAAATAGCTAGTAATGTAACCTACATGCTCCCTCTCAACCACAGTGCAGATATCACGCAATCTAGAATGACAAATATCACAGCTACTGGGAGTCACTCACCTGCTAGACTACATTCTGATTGTGCATGCATGTCTTCCTTTCCACCTCCTTGTGTGCTGTTGGGAGAGCCTTCCTCTCCAGCGCCTTGCTGTCTCACACAGATTCTCTCCAGAACCACGCTACACTCCCTCAGGCATACAGACTCCAGCTCAGGGATGTTTGGTTTTAAGTTCTCGGATTCTTCCTTCCCTGGTTCCATGTGGTCAAACTCTACTTCAGGGGGCTCCCATTTAATATGGACAATTTCCAGCACCTCCTCTTGTTTAACAGGAAGGGGTTCTTCTGTCTGAGCGATTTCCAATTCATTGTGCTCAGATTTAATCTCACAGACCTCTGGTCAGCCCAAAAGAACTCCACTCTAAAGGGGAGAAGTTCAGGTTCAGGGAACTCTTCTCTAATCTGGACAGATTCCATCTCCACACCATCCATGGCAGCACATGGGATTCTGGTTAGAAGCTGATGAAAAAGAAAACATGTATTTATTTATTTATAGTACTATTAAAGCTATTCAAGGGACTGACAAAATCTGGCCTTAATAGCGGGGCTGGCTTTACTATTGAAGGGAAATAGAATTTCATACAATACCAGAAGATTTTATCTGTCTAATCTGAAGAATGATGGATGAAAGTTGGTTGAAAAGTTACAATAGTTCTTTTTTTCATTAAATAAGTATGTTGAGTATTTTGTTCTCTGACCTTAAAAAATGTAAATTTGTTTACAAAACATGATCTGTGATACAATGGTCCTTTATCAAACACTGCATATTTTAAAGCTATTATCTACCCCCTCCTATATCATCAAGGCAAACAAATTTCTAGCGAAATTGCAAAATTTCGCACAACGATATGGGAATCTTACCATAAAAACAGGCTTCCTTTAAAATGAATACTAGCGAACAAACAGCTCTATGTAATGACGTCACAAGCTGAAGAAAATGGTAGGCACAAAAATTCTCTTGCTCCAAAAAAAAAAGTACAATGCATTTCCATCTATTTTTTTTATTCACTCGCTCTAGCGAAGAATAACCCCTTTCATACACACATGATTAAAACAGCGTCATTATTGCCCCTGTGTGTAACTCTCCCCCCTCTCCTATATTGAATGGCTTGGTTGAGAATCAGCTCGTCTCACTGCCCTATTGCAGCCGCTTGTACACTCAATGTGTTTGATTACCAGGACACCTAAAAGCCTGGAATAACAAAATATATGCATTTGTAGTTATTTAAATTACCGGGAGTGCAATAGGCGACCATATAGAAAAAATAGGAGCCTGCAGGCTCCACATATAAAGAGCTTACTCGCAGCACCGCTAACAGTGAAACCGGTAGAATTATTCTGTTAAGTGAGCCGGAGTCGGAATTAAAACATCTAATAGACAAACTTTACATGCCACGAAGAACCAGCGAAATCTGTGTCATATTTACTGGAACTATTAATACATTAAAGACTTATATTAATAACAACAACAATAAACAAAGCATCACAAACAATCAGTTCCAATCAGACAACATAAGGCGAGTATGAAGCTGATTTAGAAGATGAATGAAAAGAAAGAGAAGCTTCCTTCAGGTGTTGTCAGTGGGATGTGCGGCACGGCTCTTCTCTCCAGGGAAAACAGGCAGCTCAGCCTAACAGCGACAGGTTATCTGTGCGACTAGACTAGTCTCGCAGTCCCAGGCACAGGAACACCCCCAACACATCGGCCGCTCCCGGGTGTTAGCCGCTCCCCGGGTGTTAGCCGCTCCCCGGGTGTTAGCCGCTCCCCGGGTGTTAGCCGCTCCCGGGTGTTAGCCGCTCCCCGGGTGTTAGCCGCTCCCCGGGTGTCAGCCGCTCCCGGGTGTTAGCCGCTCCCGGGTGTTAGCTGACACGGTTATCCTCTCTCTGCTCTCTTCCAGAGGGAGTCCTTAGCGCTTTTCTCTGCTGGGAGAGCTGCAGTGAATGTGTCCTTCTCTTCAGATGAGAGCCGTTATCAGCCACTCCATAGCTGAAAATGGGTTAGAGTGTGTTAGCTTAGTTCAAGGAGAACAGAGTTTTGTTTTCTTTGTAATTATTATATACAATTCATATATTTGCTTCGTTTCACTTACACAGATGTACACAGCACTATGAGAAAATCGGTATAACGCTTGTAAATGGTGCAGTAGTCGATACAGCCGTCCCTGTATTAAAATAAACACATCTACTCTGTCTCCTGCTTTACACAGTTCTTTATTAAACAGTTTATCACCGCTATATATGCATAGGTTTCATATGTGTTGTAGCTAGCTAGAGAATACAAGTTGGAAACAAGTTGTGTATCTCGTTGAAATTACACTAGTCTCAGTGATTACCTTTGCAAAACGATAAGCTACATTTCATCAAAACAGCTTTCTATCTCAGTTTTGTTTTCACTTTGCGTTTTTTCACCCGTCCCCTTAAATAAACATATTCATTTCAACGCGTTTTCCGTAAATAACAGAAGATTCATGAAGTTTCCCAAAGTTATTAAGATTAAGATTAGCCCTTATATTTTAGAAGTAAAATAAATAATTAATTAAATAAAGTCCTCGCTCACTAACATGTGTCAGTTGTTGTAGTCTATTGTTTTGTGTGTTTGTTTTGCAGGGAGCGCTTCTTAAAACAAAACCAAATCTCCATTTCTAAATCAAAAACATTAGTGTTGGCCTCCACTTCATTAATGACACGTGTGCAAGCAACGAGGCGTGTCAGGTTCACAGGCTTCACTAGTTCACTACTTCATTGTGTAAAATAAGGAGGGATGGAGAATCTGGCACGTTCCAGTCCAAAAAAAACAAGTTAACCATTCTGAATGATAAAACCATTTAAAAATATTGTTAAGGGCTCCTAAAGTGTGTGCGTGTGTAAGGGGAGGGGGGGCGGGCAGGACACAAATACACGTACCCCCTCCCCACGACCTGCGCCTGTGGTCACACAAATGCAATTAATTCCGCATCATGGAGAAGCACATACTGAACACTTGTGATTATCAGAGGTAGGGCAGTGGCGCCCCCTGGTGATAAATGGTGGCATTTGCGTCCCCATGGTTCCCTTTACAACCATATGCAATTTCACCTTCCTGTGCCCTCCCATTTGTGAGAGAATGGTGCGTTGATGTTGTAAACTTGCTTTCTAATCACCCTGTATAATTAGGGCTGCATTTCTGTGTCTCCCTGACTTTTCTACTCTCCTATGAAAAAATAAACTGATATCTGTGAAGGCTTTCCTGTATCTCAGTCACAACTGAGAAACGTGTTAATAGTAAAACTGATTTAATTGAACTAAATGGTCTTTTAAATCGGAAGTCTTACTTCTTCACTCTTGTTTACTGTTGTAAATACAGTAACAAGAACGACGGTAATGAAGTGTGTCCAGCATCCTACTTTATTATTAATTATAGCTTTTATAAAAACGAGTCGCTTTTTAACATGTTGCGATCTCGTTTCTATGTTCTGCGTGTATGTGTGTATGTATGTATATATATATATATATATATATATATATATACACACACACACACACACACACACACACACACACACACACACACATATATACTATACATGCTATATACAGCAACGATCAAAATATCAACACGTTTTTATTACTTAGGCTACTTCAAAAAGGGCAATCACTTTCCTTTTTTCATAGTGAGTAGGCTGCGTTTCTTTGGGTAGCTTTATCAGCCAGTATCCAAACACATTTTCTTTTTCTTAAAACCAAAGCTACAACATTTCCTTTTGAATTCCATTTCATTTTATACTGTTGTTTTTTGTTGTTTTAATAACAGTAAGTGCTTTCAAGTGGGGCAACATTAGACAAAATAAACTTTCAAAAGAGAAGGCTGATCCAGAAATGTTTCAGAGACACAAGGATTACTTTAACAAAAGCACTGACTCGTTTATTACATTAGTACATGATTTTTATGGGGTACATCTTGGTTGTTTTTTTCCTTTGATTTACCAATAAAGTTTTAAATAACAGACTGTGGGCTGAACTTTAACAAAACGTTATCAGGCTATTTGATGTCTATCAAGTAATGGACACTCTTTTTCAATAAGAACATAAGAACATAAGAAAGTTTACAAACGAGAGGAGGCCATTCGGCCCATCTTGCTCGTTTGGTTGTTAGTAGCTTATTGATCCCAAAATCTCATCAAGCAGCTTCTTGAAGGATCCCAGGGTGTCAGCTTCAACAACATTACTGGGGAGTTGATTCCAGACCCTCACAATTCTCTGTGTAAAAAAGTGTCTCCTATTTTCTGTTCTGAATGCCCCTTTTTCTAAACTCCATTTGTGACCCCTGGTCCTTGTTTCTTTTTTCAGGCTGAAAAAGTCCCTTGGGTCGACACTGTCAATACCTTTTAGAATTTTGAATGCTTGAATTAGGTCGCCACGTAGTCTTCTTTGTTCAAGACTGAACAGATTCAATTCTTTTAGCCTGTCTGCATATGACATGCCTTTTAAGCCCGGAATAATTCTGGTCGCTCTTCTTTGCACTCTTTCTAGAGCAGCAATATCTTTTTTATAGCGAGGTGACCAGAACTGCACACAATATTCAAGATGAGGTCTTACTAGTGCATTGTACAGTTTTAACATTACTTCCCTTGATTTAAATTCAACACTTTTCACAATGTATCCGAGCATCTTGTTAGCCTTTTTTATAGCTTCCCCACATTGTCTAGATGAAGACATTTCTGAGTCAACAAAAACTCCTAGGTCTTTTTCATAGATTCCTTCTCCAATTTCAATATCTCCCATATGATATTTATAATGTACATTTTTATTTCCTGCGTGCAGTACCTTACACTTTTCTCTATTAAATGTCATTTGCCATGTGTCTGCCCAGTTCTGAATCTTGTCTAGATCATTTTGAATGACCTTTGCTGCTGCAACAGTGTTTGCCACTCCTCCTACTTTTGTGTCGTCTGCAAATTTAACAAGTTTGCTTACTATACCAGAATCTAAATCATTAATGTAGATTAGGAATAGCAGAGGACCTAATACTGATCCCTGTGGTACACCGCTGGTTACCACACTCCATTCTGAGGTTTTTCCTCTAATCAGTACTTTCTGTTTTCTACATGTTAACCACTCCCTAATCCATGTACATGCGTTTCCTTGAATCCCAACTGCGTTCAGTTTGAGAATTAATCTTTTGTGCGGGACTTTGTCAAAAGCTTTCTGGAAATCTAAATAAACCATGTCATATGCTTTGCAATTATTCATTATCGATGTTGCATCCTCAAAAAAATCAAGCAAGTTAGTTAGGCACGATCTCCCTTTCCTAAAACCATGTTGACTGTCTCCCAGTACCCTGTTACCATATAGGTAATTTTCCATTTTGGATCTTATTATAGTTTCCATAAGTTTGCATATAATAGAAGTCAGGCTTACTGGTCTGTAGTTACCTGGTTCAGTTTTGTTTCCCTTTTTGTGGATCGGTATTACGTTTGCAATTTTCCAGTCTGTCGGTACCACCCCTGTGTCAAGAGACTGCTGCATGATCTTGGTTAGCGGTTTGTAAATTACTTCTTTCATTTCTTTGAGTACTACTGGGAGGATCTCGTCCGGCCCAGGGGATTTGTTTATTTTAAGAGCTCCTAGTCCCTTTAACACTTCTGCCTCAGTTATGCTAAAGTTATTTAAAACTGGATAGGAACTGGATGACATGTGGGGCATGTTGTCAGTATCTTCCTTTGTAAAAACTTGTGAAAAGTAATCATTTAACATATTTGCTATTTTTTTTTCTTCCTCTATGATTTTGCCATTTGTATCTCTTAAACATTTAATCTCCTCTTTGAATGTTCTCTTGCTGTTGTAATATTGGAAAAACATTTTGGAATTGGTTTTAGCTCCCTTAGCAATGTTCATTTCTATTTCTCTCTTGGCCTTTCTAACTTCCTTTTTGACTTGCATTTGCAGTTCTGTGTACTCTTTCTGTGTACTTTCTTTTTGGTCCTTTTTTAATGCTCTGTAAAGTGCCTTTTTTCGCTGAATATTTTTTTTAATTGATCTATTAAACCATTTTGGCAATTTAGTTTTACATTTAGATTTGTCTACTTTAGGGATATAATTGTTTTGCGCCTCTAGTACTACATTTTTGAAGAACAACCATCCTTCTTCTGTGGGTGTTTTCTCTATTTTACTCCAATCTACTTCTGTTAGTCTCTGTTTCATGCCTTCATAGTTTGCTTTTCTAAAATTGTAAACCTTAGCTTTAGTCTTTACTTTTGAGGATTTAAAAAACACTTCAAATGAGACCATGTTGTGGTCTGAGTTTGCCAGTGGTTCTCTGACCTCTGTTTTAGTTATTCTATCTTCGTTATTTGAAAAGACTAAATCAAGGCATGCCTCCCCTCTAGTGGGTGCCTTCACAAATTGTGTTAGGAAGCAGTCATTTGTCATTTCCACCATTTCTATTTCATCCTTCGCGCTACCCACCGGGTTTTCCCATTTTATTTGGGGGAAGTTGAAATCCCCCATTAGTATGGCTTCTCCTTTGCTACACACATTTCTAATGTCATTGTATAACAGATTATTGTGCTCACCGTCTGAATCTGGCGGTCTATAGCATGCTCCTATTATTATGCCTTTTGAATTTTTGTCTGTTATTCTGACCCATATTGATTCGGTTTTATTTTCTTTGTCCAGGTTTAACACCTGGGCTTCAAGACTGTTTCTTATGTATAGCGCTACCCCTCCTCCTCGTCTGTCCTGCCTGTCTTTCCTATACAGTGTATACCCACAAATATTATATTCGTCCCCATCACTCTCAGATAACCACGTTTCTGTAACACCTATCACATCATAGTTACCTGTTAGTGCAGTAGCTTCAAGTTCTAGAATTTTGTTTCTGATACTTCTAGCATTTAGATAAATACATTTAATGGTTGTCTTAACAACACTTGTATAGACACTGAAGCCCCGTGTGTGAGGCTGCTGACTGGTACTCGACACTTTCTTTTGTTTAGTGATGAAGGATGTGATTAATCCCTTGCTGCTAGGAAAGGGGCGTGTCATCAAACAGGCCAGTTTTTGGCATTCTGTAAAACAAACTTATTATTTATTTACTTCTTAGCAGACCCTCTTATACAGGGTGACTTACAATTTTTACAAGTGATCACAGTAGAAAGTATCACATATAAAATATCACATTACAGAATATCAAAATACAGATAAGAGCAGTTATGAAAGCACAATAAAATTACAAATAAGAGCAAAATAAAGAATACAGTAGATTATATGAGTGAGTTTGACTAAGAGCAGTTCAAATGTACACTACATATTTGATTATATGTGCTATTGTAGCGTCAGAGTGGCTCATATCATTCTGTGTTTGAAATGAACAGAAATTGAATTTACAGAGGGGGTCCTAAGCCATTCTCTGTGTCTACTTGATCAACTTGAAGCTACAGTAACAGGTAACTACACTGAACAGTGGTAGAGTGATGGGGACGAATATAATATTTTGTAAAACAGTCTTGAAGCCCAGCAAACCTGTTAAAACAATAAGAATAACAGACAAAAATCAATAATAGTAAGATCAAATAAGAGCAAAATAAAGAATACAGTAGATTATATGAGGGAGTTTGACTAAGAGCAGTTCAAATGTACACTACATATTTGATTATATGTACTATTGTAGCATCAGAGTGGATCATATCATTCTGTGTTTGAAATGAACAGAAATTGAATTTACAGAGGGGGTCCTAAGCCAGTCTATGTCTACTTGGTTTCTTTTCACAAACTCCCCCGCTGACAAAGAAAGCTTTTTAAAAGAGTCATTAAGGAAATACTGAACACGGGGTGTATCTTCAGCAGTGTCTGTGTCTTTCAAAAGCCCCCCACCCCCAGAACAGCGCCAAAGTTGAGTCACATGTCATTCGTTCTGCCAGTTTGTGCCTCTATAGTTTTTATGATATTAACATTTTTTTTAGGGGCGTGACGTCACTCAGCCCCTTACAGTAATGGAATTGAAACAAACTTGTCTCATTTGATTGTGCCAGTTTGGCCCTTGAAACTAACGTTTGTGCAGCTATGGTTTTTAAAATAAACGATTATTTTGTAGCGGAGTTGTTGTCCTGTTTTTTTCGCCCCATTCGCTCCCCCGACAGACTAGCTGTACCCCCCTCTGCTCCCCTGCCTCCAGAGCTGCTCATTCACCCTCGCCCCTCAGTGCTGGAACAACCTGCCGAGGGATATCAGGACTGCCCGGTCCCTGACCACCTTCCAGCGCCTCCTCAAGACACCCCTGTTCACACAGCCTCTGTAACCCTACTGAACTGCTCCACACCTTGCCCTATCCAACTACTGCTCTTAATTAGAACTGTTCACTGTATCTTGTACTTGATTTTACTAAGGGTTTCATTCCTACCGAGCTCTTAATTGCTGAAATAGACCTGGAATTAAACTAATAATTTGCTTAATTAGGCCTTTTTCTTGTTTAAAGCTCTTGAATAGTTTGCATATTTCAAGTTAACCGTAGCATTTGATAAGTAACTGCAACTGTTTAAGAGCTGAAAACAAGTAAAAAGGTCTAATTAAGCAAATTATTAGTAGAATTCAGGGTCTACTTCAGTAATTGAGCCACAAGGGGTCCCCAGGACCGAGTTTGAGAAGCTCTGGTCTAGTGCCTCACAGCACACCCAAGGCGTGGTGATATAATCTCACGATAACAGACCCACACACCCTGGTGTGTGTTACTGCTTCATAAGTGCAGTCATTAGCGTTATATTATGTTTATATACACTCTCTATTGATTCAGATATTCGGGTTGGATACCGCGGAATCGTCATTGCGAAGCCAGCGGAACTGCAGCGTTTCTCCGACCCGGCGAAGGAAGCGTTTGTCCCGGATAACCCCTCCCGTGATGAGCGGCGCTTCCATGACAACCTATCAAATCACTCGCACAGGTTAGAGCACTTTGAGTCATTTTTGCAATACGGTTTTAACGTTTTGTTTCCACAAAATAACATCAATAAGATTGAGCTGAGCTGCCAGTGTGTAATAAACAAACCCTCAAATATCACAAATTATACACCAAACTGTAGCACATAGTCTTAATAGCATAACAAATATACTTTTAATACAGTGCTTTTGAGAATATGGTTTACTTCACAATTAAAATGTCCGAAAGGGTGTGTTAATTAAACGAAGCGCCTCGCGCCGCTCGGAACTTTCGCATTTTTAAATCCTAACGGTCTCTGCTCAGCTGAGTGGAATGTTCAGGAGCCGGTTGCCTAGCAGCGTCTCCCCCTCTTCTCTGCCCCGCCCTCTCTCCCTCTCTCGCTGCACAGGCTGGGAGTTCAGATTTAGCTTCGTTATATTATAGAGCGCAATTCTTTACTAACTTTTACAAACGAGCTGATTAGAGGCTTCGTGTTTTCAAGATGGTTCAGGTGCAGCCGGGCAGACTGACTGGAGCATCATTACAGGATACCGCACTGCGCTCGGCTTTGTGTGGTGGCTGATAAACAAAATAACGAACGACTGTTAAAGAAATCCCATGTATTGCTTTTTAATGCTAAATATGGATCTGTTATTCAAAGTATGAATATATATGCTTTTTTTGGTTCCTGGGTAGTAAGTGTTATTTCCTAATTGCTTATGCCTCAAAAGTATAGAAAATGGCTATTATTCCCCACAAACTGCTTTTGTGACCAGGACAGGTAAATTTCAAAATATCACTATTTCCAATGAGAAAACGGGAGAATTTGTGTCTTTTCGTTCACATAAAGTCAGAAAAAAACAACATATGAATCCAAATTAACATGTATTTATACTAAAGTAATACAAAAATGACTACAAAAGATTTAGAAGTGAGTAGTTTTTTGAGATTTATGATTATACTGTATAGTGTAATACTGATGCGCTGTGAATGGGCTGAACGCTGGAAGTTAATGGTAAACTACTACTGTTCATAATGAATAGTTTGGTCCGCTCTATATTGGAGTGGTCTCAGTGAAGTATCCCTTGTGCTCTCAGACTTCAGTAGCAATTGTATGGGTTTAAAATAGTCAGTTTAATTATAGTGACAGCCGGGGGGGGGGGGGTTGGGTTATCGTTCCTATCCAGTTTTAAATAACTTTAGCATAACTGAGGCAGAAGTGTTAAAGGGACTAGGAGCTCTTAAAATAAACAAATCTCCTGGGCCGGATGAGATCCTCCCAGTAGTACTCAAAGAAATGAAAGAAGTAATTTACAAACCGCTAACCAAGATCATGCAGCAGTCTCTTGACACAGGGGTGGTACCGACAGACTGGAAAATTGCAAACGTAATACCGATCCACAAAAAAGGAAACAAAACTGAACCAGGTAACTACAGACCAGTAAGCCTGACTTCTATTATATGCAAACTTATGGAAACTATAATAAGATCCAAAATGGAAAATTACCTACATGGTAACAGGGTACTGGGAGACAGTCGACATGGTTTTAGGAAAGGGAGATCGTGTCTAACTAACTTGCTTGATTTTTTTGAGGATGCAACATCGATAATGGATAATTGCAAAGCATATGACATGGTTTATTTAGATTTCCAGAAAGCTTTTGACAAAGTCCCGCACAAAAGATTAATTCTCAAACTGAACACAGTTGGGATTCAAGGAAACACATGTACATGGATTAGGGAGTGGTTAACATGTAGAAAACAGAAAGTACTGATTAGAGGAAAAACCTCAGAATGGAGTGTGGTAACCAGCGGTGTACCACAGGGATCAGTATTAGGTCCTCTGCTATTCCTAATCTACATTAATGATTTAGATTCTGGTATAGTAAGCAAACTTGTTAAATTTGCAGATGACACAAAAGTAGGAGGAGTGGCAAACACTGTTGCAGCAGCAAAGGTCATTCAAAATGATCTAGACAAGATTCAGAACTGGGCAGACACATGGCAAATGACATTTAATAGAGAAAAGTGTAAGGTACTGCACGCAGGAAATAAAAATGTACATTATAAATATCATATGGGAGATACTGAAATTGGAGAAGGAATATATGAGAAAGACCTAGGAGTTTTTGTTGATTCAGAAATGTCTTCATCTAGACAATGTGGGGAAGCTATAAAAAAGGCTAACAAGATGCTCGGATACATTGTGAAAAGTGTTGAATTTAAATCAAGGGAGGTAATGTTAAAACTGTACAATGCACTAGTAAGACCTCATCTTGAATATTGTGTGCAGTTCTGGTCACCTCGCTATAAAAAAGATATTGCTGCTCTAGAAAGAGTGCAAAGAAGAGCGACCAGAATTATTCCGGGCTTAAAAGGCATGTCATATGCAGACAGGCTAAAAGAGTTGAATCTGTTCAGTCTTGAACAAAGAAGACTACGTGGCGACCTAATTCAAGCATTCAAAATTCTAAAAGGTATTGACAGTGTCGACCCAAGGGACTTTTTCAGCCTGAAAAAAGAAACAAGGACCAGGGGTCACAAATGGAGATTAGACAAAGGGGCATTCAGAACAGAAAATAGGAGGCACTTTTTTACACAGAGAATTGTGAGGGTCTGGAATCAACTCCCCAGTAATGTTGTTGAAGTTGACACCCTGGGATCCTTCAAGAAGCTGCTTGATGAGATTTTGGGATCAATAAGCTACTAACAACCAAACGAGCAAGATGGGCCGAATGGCCTCCTCTCGTTTGTAAACTTTCTTACGTTCTTATGTTCTTATATCGCTGGATTACTTTCTGGGTGTTTTGGGGGGTGCTACATATACACCAGTGCTATTGTGTGTAATTATCCGTCTTGTCTAAGAATGTGCAGATTGTATATATCGCTCAGACTCTAAGAAACGACAAGCCTGCACCTGAGCCCTCAACTCTCAATATTTATCCATCAAGGTTGGGAGCCCTGACACTCGGAGAAATGCAAGGTAACGGCACGCTGAAAGTGACTGCTTTTCAGGCTAGGTAGCAATACTCTTAAATATCTATTCAGGTATTGTGTGAGCCCTTGTTGTGTCAGTATGTACTAGTATTTCTTTGGTAAATTGTTGTTTTAAACCTTAGTTCTGTTTGTAATGCTTTTAATGTGACATTAATTGTGTAACTGTTTTGTGTGATTTTCAAACTTATTTTGGTTGCATGCTTAATAAATACGATCTTTCTAAGAAGAGATTCCCAGTATTGAATCATGTGCTCATGTTGTTCCACTGATGTTAACAACAAATGGATCCCACGCTAGCTATACCCACGCTTGTGTAAAGAGAAGACTGATAAAATAAGCGCTTTATGAACTTTGAACAGTCTGGAATGTGGTCTGTTTTTGGCTTGTTGTAACGTGTAAATCCGCCCTCGTTTTCATTTTAAAAACGGGTTTGTACATTACAATAGGACACAGCTTTTTTGGAGGTCCTTTAATTTATTGCTCTTAAGAATATATTAACTGCCTACAGGTGTGTGTGTGTGTGTGTGTGTGTGTGTATAGATATATAATATAAATTAAAAAAGAGAAATGAATGCATTGCACAGGCAGAGATTGAACCCGGTCCCTCCAGCACAGCGCTGATCCGCTATACAAGAGAGCCGCGACCCCTTATGAGTAAATCAATATTCTTGTGTTGCATCACCTACCAGTCCTGACCCCTACCCCATGCATGCTACAGCCTACTAATATGTAGCATTGGCTACTAAAAGCATACTTTGACACAAGTATACATATGTTATATCACCTAAATATATTACTCGTATTAAGAACATAAGAACATAAGAACATAAGAAAGTTTACAAACGAGAGGAGGCCATTCGGCCCATCTTGCTCGTTTGGTTGTTAGTAGCTTATTGATCCCAAAATCTCATCAAGCAGCTTCTTGAAGGATCCCAGGGTGTCAACTTCAACAACATTACTGGGGAGTTGATTCCAGACCCTCACAATTCTCTGTGTAAAAAAGTGCCTCCTATTTTCTGTTCTGAATGCCCCTTTGTCTAATCTCCATTTGTGACCCCTGGTCCTTGTTTCTTTTTTCAGGCTGAAAAAGTCCCTTGGGTCGACACTGTCAATACCTTTTAGAATTTTGAATGCTTGAATTAGGTCGCCACGTAGTCTTCTTTGTTCAAGACTGAACAGATTCAATTCTTTTAGCCTGTCTGCATATGACATGTATTAAATATTGCAATTCCGTTCCATGTGGATAATACATATTTACTGTACGGCTTTAAATATATTATCAATTTCACGATAGTTGTAATAAATCCTTTCAACTATAATTGTAATTTTGGCGTTAGATCATTTTTTTTCCGCTCTGGAAGTGATTTGATCAGTGTGGGGGTATTTTCCGTATTGTCACGAAACTCATTCCAACGCAACACGAATATATTGTAATGACATCCCTTGTATATACGTAAACAAATTACATACAAGTAAATATGTCTTTTTATATGTAAAAAATAGGTACGCGGATTTGATTTATGAATTAAGTTACAAAAATTCATTTTGGGGTTTTTCCCATTTGTTCCACTTAGTACGGTACTATAAATCGTTAGTCTTTAGAAAGGATTAGACTAATTTAGTTTTGTACTTGGTATCCTCTAGAGGGCAGCAGCAGTTATTTTTTGGGTTCGTTGCAATTCAGACCTTTTTTTTAGTACGCAGCTGGGGACTAACTTCAGCCGCCATGTCGGTTGCAATTGGTATTTAACTTGCCTGCATGTTTAGTGGGGAGCTGCGTACTGACCACGGGATCATCCCCAGTTAGAGACTATGCAATGGCAATAGATCAATGTTCTTAAACTTCTCCATTACATTATGCCCTATACAGTAATCGGTGTATCAGTAATTGTTTATAACAATAACCTTTAAACCATGTCAGCCTTGGTTCATCCATGGCTTTCAGCATTGCAGTCACAGTACTGCGTTTCTGTCTTCAGCCAGACTACAGATCAGTTATAATACTGTTTGTATCGGAACCACATTTCAATTGGCTGCTAACCCACGATTCCAAGATTTGCCAGAATTGAGTCGGCTCTATCCAACACAGATCAGTGCGCTTCAGCGTGAGATTGTGCTCTGTACACGATACAACTTAAGTAGCCCATTAACTTCCTAATTATAGGAAACGTAGTGAGCTGTATTGGCAAATTATTTGTGAGGATTGAACCATGTTTTCTTTGGAAGCCTTTATACTTGCTAGCAACGCTAGTTATTGTCTTAATTGGATCAGTTGAACAATTTTCCCAGCTCTCTGGGTGATTTATAGAAGCATTGAAACCTGCTGGACACGTTTTATTTTCTCTTTGTCAGTTTCAGCATGAACTTGAGCAAAACCTACATTGTTGTGTAACGAAACCGATCTTAAACATTTGTCAATCTCCTTTGGTTTCCTTTGTATTTCTGCAGTCAGACTGTATGCAAATAAGTTCCCAAGGGGCAATAACTTCCCCAAAAGCAGGGCATATATAAAAGTCCTGACGTTATGTTACAAACATATCGGTGCTTCAGGAAAGAAGGAATTACACTGGGGTGAGTTTATTATGATGATTATAATTTCATTAACTGCATTAGAAAGAAACTGAACTGGCTTTGACAGCTAGTGTGAATCGCCCCCTAGATTGCTTCTGGAGAGACATTTAGGTGGAGAGTTGCACTTCCTATTTTGTTTGAACAAATCCTGTCGTAAAAACTAAAACCAAAACCTTGAATTTCTACTCTTGTTTCTATTCAGTTAATCTACAGAGAGATGCTGCCAACATGTCTAAGGAAGACCCGGTAAGTACTGGTACTGTGCTTTCTTGAAACGCAGGAATTGTGTTCAAATATATCAACATCAATATATCAACATCAATATATCAACATCTTTGTCCTCAACTTTTAGATGATCTTGCTTAGCTCTTCATGGCCACACAATGCATTATCCACACTTTGTATTCAGAGAGTCTTGTCTTTTCTCATAACCGCGGCTGTTTATTTCCCCCAGAAATTTAATGTGGGAGACATAATCTCCTTTAGCCGTGGACTGTATCATCACTGGGGGGTTTATTACGGGCAAGAAGACGGAAAAAATTACGTTGTCAGCGTTTCAGGAGGTATAATCTGTGTTTTGGTTTGTTTGTCTTCAGCTATCTGATCTAAATAGCAGTATGCTGTGTTTTATATTGATTTCTCGTTTCTTTTATGGCATAATTGATATATTTGTTAGACTTGCATGTTTTAAACTTGTTGGGAATCATTAGAACTTGAATATCCTAGATGCTTTCTCCCAGTGTCTATTGATTTTTTATTTCTCATTTTCAATGCCCATATCCCAACATTACAATTATTCTATAGCAGAGTCCAACAGCAAGCCTTTGGCCATTACTTCTAAATTGGTGAAGGAAGAACTTAACAAGGTGGCTGGAAAAAGTGAATACTCTGTGTACAGAGAACTGGACAAACATAATGAACCAAGAAGTCCTGAGCAGATGAAAGCAGACATGGACAAAATGATTGGTACCAAAATAAAGTATGATCCCTTTGAAAAGAACTGTCAACACTTTGCTACAAAAATACGTTACGGCAAGGAAATATCTCCTGAGGTAATTATGCATTTATTTTTAGATAATGTATTAACTGTCATGATCAATAAGCAGAATAATGTATTATAACTCCTGAAACTAATTATGCCCCCATATACCCGTATTTACCCAATGAAGGTTCTACATTTTATAAGGTTTCTGGAAATACAAAATCCCTTTGTTTTTTCAGTACTGTAACACATGAATGCCTTGTTATGGGACATGAATAGCTCTGTCTATTTACTAAACCACTCTGCAGGGATATAATGTATAATTTATGCCTTAACTTGAAACATGATCTTTTTTTACTGACTATATTTCCATAACATGTATGTCATGACCGTCAATCTGATCTCAATTTAGATTCACTTGGATTTGCAATTGGAAACTTCCAGGCCTTTAGATGTTCAAAATAGTAAGAAACAAAGCTAGCACACAAACACATGGCAGGTGCTGTAGTCATTTTAACTGCAGTTTGGATTTCATTTTAAATGCAGTTTGGATTCATCCTTTTCTTTTTTCTTTCGGTAGGGGGAAAGTGCAGCCAAATCCGTGGGCAAAAACCTGACAATTTTCAGTACAGAAATGGACCCTTCTGGTTTTGGAACAGAGAAGTTCAACAAGTAACAGCTTATTCACCTGATGAATTTCTTCATCTTTTGGTGTTCCTTGCCTTTCTGATAAAAGGCACAATTTCCCTCTACAAAGTACAATAGAAAATGCTTAAAATATTCTTACTACTTTAATTATGGTGAGCAAAATGAATCTCTTGTTGTAAAAATGAAATTAATAAAAATTGAAGTTGCAGCAAAATTCCTTTCACTGTAGTCATTTAACAGTAGAGCCCCCATGCGGGTCAGTTTGTTAAATACTCTTCTGTTGTAAATTGTATGTGTATGTCCGTGTGACAGGGTGCTCGTCTCCCGTGTGTGGGTAACGAAGGTGGAGTTGAAAACGCCAGCACAGGCGTGCCGGATTTATTCACAAAACAAGCTGTACAAAAACTAAAAATATAAGGTGCCACACAGGGCGAGCGCTAGCCTTATAACCGAGGCGTCCCGCTCCAGGAACCGGCTACACTGCGCAACCCTCGCTGTACATCACATGGGATCACTATCCCCTAAACAAACCTACTGATGAGCCGGTGTTCATACGACGATTCCTGCTGCTTCACACGGCCTTGGCAGGGCATTGCCTTCACAAGCAGCGCTTGCAGTCTCAGGGTTGCGTAGCTGTCGATCCTGCTTCCTGAGTATATGCACTTCCCCTCTGGAGCATGACATTGCAGTCGCCCAGAGTGATCTCCACTGGATGTGTTTAAACCGACGGACACTCGGTCAAGACCCGCCCACCTGCTGATTGGGGACCAGCACAGCCAATCACTTGCTGCCCTTCCCCCTCAACCAAGCCTAGCAGGCAGCAAGTCTCAATTGAGCACCTGTCTGTAAACAATAACTTAATCACAGAAAATCAACCAACAAAACGATGCACAATAAACCCACTACGCCATCGTGCCGCCATTTCATCATTCAGGGTACTGTAATTAATGCAAAATGAGAAATAAGTCACACTTTTTGGGCATACTTCATCTATTTTATTTATTTTTTGGTTTTGCTATTTTATTTTTCATTAACTGGAGAAATGCAGTCATGCTTATTTGTTGTGCAATCATTTTATTAGCTGCTCTCCTATAATAGGTGTCTGTCTACAGAACTGTGGAGTATTTCAGCAGCAGAAGTTGTTTACCCAAAAATCTCTGGGCCAAGTCTTGTGTTCATATATACATACATGTTTTCTTTTTGTGGGATCTGACTTAAAGTTTTTTGTTTTTGTACAGCAACTCAACTTGATAAATCTTAATAATCTTGGCAATTAAAAAAAAAATGAATTGAAATGCTGAAACTGAAAAAACAGAAATGGTACCAAACAATACAGCGTCTAGGGCAAGTCCTTGATATACACTGATGATCCTGTTTATTATTTAACACGATTACAACATAAATCATAATAAAATGTTAAAATGCATACAAGTTCAACATGTTGTACGCACCCCAAAACTAAATGTTTAATTATTCAAGTTCACATTTTGGCAGTTGTATTATGTTCAGATTGTCATTGTCTAAGAGAAAGCGTTTACTCATAACCATATTGACTCTTATTGCAAAAACTTCACAACATTTAGTAACCTGTACAGTAAATGAAAGCAAATTGTCTTCAGCATATGTATGGTAAAGTTGCATTTTGGATTTGCTTACTTTCAGTTTCTGTACTAACAAAAATGACATATGTGCATATGCATTGAGCTTCACAAGTGCAATATAACTTTAACACAATCGGTTTGTCTAAGCTTACAAATGATCCATCAACCAAACTGACACAAGAGTCATTGCGTTTAAATTGTGCACAGTATGAATCTGATGTATATAACTTCCCATTCAGAACATACCTGTTATACTTTTCACAATCCCTTCTCTTTATTTCACTGTTCAGCAAAGTTTCAAGTGCTAGGACTTCACTCACACTTAAAATACAACCTGAAGGGCATCCAAGTGCAACACAATTTTCCTCTACATAATTTACATTTTTCAACAGTCAATCATTACCACTCAACCAACAGTACAAATCATTTCCTCTTTCTGGGGCATCTGGCATACAAATCTTTGCAAAAACATTTAGCTTCTTGTATGCAAAGAAATGCTTAAATATCTGAGGTGGTGCACATTGTGTGCCACGGAACATCTTTAAGAGTTTACCATTGGCATCCTCAACAATAAATGCAGAATTACACCTCAAAGGACCCCATTGCTTAACACTGAAAAGATGAACCTTATATGACATGTATTCCGATCCATAAAGATTAGCTACATCCATGCAAGAAAATTCAGCTTTGTATATTTCCTCATTGGAAATCTCACAGCCTAAAAGTAAATATACTGCATAAACAAGCAGTAGCCAATGCTTGTAAAAAGGTAAAATGGTCAAATGTTTCTGAACACAAAGAGAGAATAAAACAGAAAAGCTTGTCTTTCATTTGCTTTCCAAAAGTGTCTAAACTCAACTGGTCGTGGTAACCTCTTATTCTCACTTGGTGGAGTTCTTGATAAAAGCTGCCTATTTATGTCATCAAATGTGTTCCCTACATAAAAATGTTTTTCATGATTGATTGCAAGAATCACACATTGTATATAGAAATGGTCTTACTCCTAGTAAAACACTATGCATGTGCTCAGGGTTGAAGCCTTTAACAGCATCAAATGCTTTTGTTTGTGGATTATAATATATTGAACCATCTGTTATATATCTTATCTTATCAGTGGGAGGAAGATTTCTGTTCAAATATTCTACAAGCTGATGGTTCTCAAAAAAGGTCTTTTAGTTGAGGGGCTAGTGGCATTGTTAAAAAGTACTTGCCATTTTTGAAACTAGCATCTTTGTCAAATGTTGTTGAGCATCTTGGACACTGTACCATTTCAGAATCCAATAAGTGGAAACACAGATTACAATAATGATACATTTCACAACACCTGATAGCTTAAAAAAAATTCGACTCAAACCAAAATGTTGAACTTGGTAGACAGCCAGGGCATACCATACTTAGGAGTTTCAAAAGATCTCTCAGAGCAACAGCGGATAACTGATGTTGTGTTATAAAAGCCACTGTTAATGCTATAATGTGGGAAGATTTTATGTTTGAATTGGAAGAAAAGGAATGATCCCTTTGTTGGAAGTAGTTTTCAAAATCAGTCCTTCTTGATAGTTGAGGATCCAGTACATCCTAAAATTGTATATAAAAAACAGAATATATATTATATATACAGATTTTATAAATTTTGGTAACCAATTATATTGATATATATATTATAATATATATATATATATATATATCTATATATATATATATATATATCTATAATATTATGTACACAGTTGCAAACGTTTTCATAAGTCTTCAGACCCCTGTCCAAATTCTCTCCTATTAATGACTTATAAATGGTACCATTGAAATTTAAATCTAAGATAAGCGAATTTTTTTTTTTTTAAAACACTTAAACTCAAAATCAATTATTGTAAGGTGACATTGGTTTTATGTTGGGAAATATTTTTAAGAAAAATAAAATAACTGAAATATCTTGCTTGCATAAGTGTTCAACCCCCACACATTAATATTTGGTAGAGCCACCTTTTGCTGCAATAACAGCTTTAAGTCTTTTGGGGTAAGTATGTACCAGCTTTGCACACAGTGTCGGAGTGATTTTGGCCCATTCTTCTTGGCAGATTTGCTCCAGGTTGTTCAGGTTGGTTGGACGACACTTGTGGACCGTAATTTTCTAATCGTGCCACAGATTCTCAATGGGATTGAGATCAGGACTTTGACTGGGCCACTGTAGGATATTCACCTTTTTGTTCTTGAGCCACTCCAATGTTGCTTTGGCCTTGTGCTTGGGATCATTGTCCTGCTGAAAGGTGAATTTCCTCCCAAGCTTCAGTTTTTTAGCAGACTGAAGCAGATTCTCTTGCAGTATTTTCTTGTATTTTGCTCCATCCATTCTTCCTTCAATTGTAACAAGATGCCCAGTCCTTGCTGATGAGAAGCATCCCCACAGCATGATGCTGCCACCACCAAACTTCACTGTAGGGATGGTGTGTCTTGAGGCAAGGGCAGTGTTAGGTTTGCGCCACACATAGCGCTTTGAGTTTTGGCCAAAAAACTCTATCTTGATCTCATCTGACCACAAAACCTTTTCCCACATCACAGCTGGGTCACTGTCATGCTTTCTGGCAAACTCCAGACATGCTTTCAGATGGTACTTTTTGAGTAACTGTTTCTTTCTTGCCACCCTCCCATACAGGCCAGTGTTATGCAGAGCTCTTGATATGGTTGACTGGTACACCATTACTCCACTCCCAGCCACTGAACTCTGTAGCTCCTTCAAAGTGATTGTTGGCCTCTCTATGGCTTCTCTCACAAGTCTCCTTCTTGTTTGAGCGTTGAGTTTTGAGGGACGGCCTTTTCTTGGCAGTGCCTGGGTGGTGTGATGCAGCTTCCACTTCCTGATTATTGATCCAACTGTACCCTTTCCCTAATCTATGCATTTGTATTACTTTATCTCTAACTTTTGTAGAATGCTCTTTGGTCTTCATTTTCCTTCAGATTCACAGCCTTACCAATGATCCTTCAACAGTGGGATTTTTATCCAGAAAATGTGACAGCAACTTTAATGGTTCACAGGTTGAGGCCAATGGTAAGGTAATCGTGTCCTCGTTAGGGCAATTTCTTTCATCAGTGCAAACTGGGAGCTTCCACAACACAGGGGTTGAATACTTATGCAAGCAAGATATTTCAGTTTTTTATTTTTCTTAAAAATATTTCCCGACATAAAACCAATGTCACCTTACAATAATTGATTCTGAGTTTCAGTGTTTTAAAAAAAAAAAATCAAACAGAACGAAATTTCAATGTACCATTTGTAATTCAGTAATATGAGAGAATTGGTCAGGGGTCTGAATACTTTTGCAAGGCACTGTATATACCATGCCTTGCAAAAGTATTCAGACCCTTCCTATGGTGTCCCATTTTGTGAAATTACAAAATGATTCATACACATTTTTTTCCTACTTCAGAGTGTCATGACTGCAAGCTTTAAAGTAACAAAATGTTAAAACTGTGAGAGGGTCTGAATACATTTGCAAGGCTCTGTATACAGTTCATTAATATGTGTAGAATTGTCACAGAGACGGCCGAAGTGGGCGGTGTCAGAACCAGGAAGGAATGAAATATGCAAAGACAGATGATGTGAAATGATGATGGCGCTTGCTTGCGGCGGTTTATTGTAAATAAAAGGGTTTTAAACAAACAGAAAACAACAGGACACGGCACGCTATGCCAAAATAAAAAGACAAACAAAAACGGACTCGCACTAAACAAAAATAAGGTGAGCAGATACTTTATGATGATGTTGTTGTTGTTATTATTATAATACTTATTATTTCCTCCGTCTCCAATCCCGTTCTCCACTCACCGAACACCCAACCGCCAGTATGTGACAACGTGCATCTATATATACTGTTGTGCTGGGATTCAATTACCAATTAATTATTCACTTGAATCCCAGCACGTGAATTAATAAAGTGCAATTCCCCGTGCTCACATATTACTACATTTTACTTGCATGTGAAGTGCTGTGCAATCCTCGTGCCTAAATACACTTATACATTTTAAACACTCGTGTTACACAGACCCGTTTATATCCCGTGTACCAATGTCTATACACCAACATTTAAACACACCACGCACAACACATAACAGATAATATACACAGGGGCGGCCACTTTGTCACAAGAATTAATATGTGTTATATACACAACCTACTCCACACATTCAGAGCAAAAACAAAAAGAAAGAAGTACATAAATCATTAATATGAAAGAAAAATGGAAAAGTCATGCTTGCATAAGTATTCAGCCCCTTTGCTGTGGCAAACCTAAATTAATTCAGGTGCACAAAATGCCCTTAGCGAGCCACACAATTAGTTGAATGGCCTCTGTCTGTGTGCAATATTAGTGGTTCTCATGATTTCAGAATAAAAACACCTGTCTCTGTGAGGTTCCTTGGTCAGGTAGTGAATTTCAAGCAAATTCAACCATGAAGACCAAGGAGCTTTCAAAGCAAGTCAGGGATAAAGTCATTGAAAAGCACAGATCAGGAGAAGGGTACACAAAAATATGGAAGTCCTTGAATTGAATCACCCAGACACTACTTAGAACAGGCAAGGAGGAAACTGGTGAGGGAATGCCACTGTGAGGCCAACGACAACTTTGAAAGAGCTACAGAGTTCACTGGCGGGGAGAAAATGCATCAGTCAACAACATCCAGAACACTTCACAAAAGTAGCCTGTATGGCAGGGTTGCAAGAAGGTAGCCATTACTGAAAATAAGCCATCTCAAAGCGGGTATGGAGTTTGCAACAAAACACCTGAGTGATCCTACAAAAATGTGGCAAAAGGTGTTGTGGTCAGACGAGACCAAATTAGAACTTTTTGGTTAAATGCACAGACCTAACAGCACATCTCCCAGTCAACACCATCCTACAGTCAAGCATGGTGGTGGCAGCATCATGCTATGGGGATGCTTCTCCTCAGAACGGACTGGAAAGCTTGTTAGGATTGAAGAAAAATTGGATGGAACAAAGTACAGGCAAATACTAGAGGAAAACTTGTTTCATTCTGCTAAAGACTTAAAACAGGGGTGAAAATTCACCTCAGCAGGACAATGATCCAAAGCACAAGGCCAAAACTACACTGGAGTGGCTTAAGAATAAGAAAGTGAATGTCCTTGAGTAGCCCAGTCAAAGTCCTGACTTGAATCCTATTGAGAATGTGTGGAAAGACTTGAAAACTGCTGCCCTTAAGCGATCCCCAAGCAACTTGAGAGAGCTTGAGCAAATCTGCCAAGAAGAATGGGCACAAATTGCACCAAGCCGGTGTGCAAAGTTGGTAGAGACTTACCCAAAAAGACTTGCGGCTGTAATTTCTGCCAAAGGTGCGTCTCCCAAATATTGAGATGACGAGTCTGAATACTTATGCAATCAACATATTTCAGTTTTTTCTCTTTAGTTTTTGCTGACATTTATTGTAACTTTACCCTTAGAAGTCTTCAGTTTGAGCATTCAAGTTTTGAATAAAATATGAAGTTTAAAAAAATGTGTATGCATCATTTTGTAATTTCACAAAACAGGACACCATAAGAAGGGTCTGAATACTTTTGCAAGGGACTGTGTGTGTGTGTGTGTGTGTGTGTATATATATATATATATATATATATATATATATATATATATATATATATATATATATATAATTTGCATAATGCACATACTATTGGGAGCAATATTTGCAAAAGCTTTGTAAAATTGACAAAGACAAAGTTCATGCAGAATAAATCACCATAACAAAATATAATGACACAGTTCTGAGTTTGTTTGTAAAGCAAGTGTTGAATGTTTTCCATGTCACCATGAAACAAAGCTGGACACGGCATTTATTGTAGATATCTTTCCTCTGTATGTCTTGCAGAAGTGCTGGTTATTATCACTGTGAAAGGGGTGTGTGTGACTGGGGCAGACACTATGACTTGTGGAGGGCTTTGTAGGCAGGGGGTGTGTGGTCTGAGTTCAGTGCAGACAGAGCTTCAGTCTAGTTACTCGCTCACCACAATGTTTATCAAATTGAGAACACACTGTGTGCTCTCAGGAAATGTGCTGCTCAATATTGATCTTATCACTGATCTTATGCAAAAAAAACCCACAAAAACCTTTCTCTCAAACTGACACTGTTTCCACCTCTTAGTCAACTGCTTTTCTGTAACTCCTCGCCCAGTACACCTAAATAATAACCAGGCAGTAATTCTGAGGCAGAAACTGAGGCTGGATAAAGGAAATGTGTGCCTTCACATGTGGAGAAATTCATAAATTCATCCATTGCTTTCTTTAAAATATTTTTTTGATGGATTCACATATTATTATTATTTATTATTATTATTATTATTATTATTATTATTATTATTATTATTATTATTTATTATTATTTATTATTATTATTATTATTATTATTATTATTATTTGTGTTAATGCTTCTTGCAGTTTTTATTTTATTATTTTTATTTATTATTATTTTATTTTCTCCCAATAGTACTGAAAGAAATGAAAGAAGTTATTTACAAACCGCTAACCAAGATCATGCAAGTCTCTTGGAAAATTGCAAACGTAATACCGATCCACAAAAAGGGAAACAAAACTGAACCAGGTAACTACAGACCAATAAGCCTGACTTCTATTATATGCAAACTTATGGAAACTATAATAAGATCCAAAATGGAAAATTACCTATATGTATGGTAACAGTATCCTGGGAGACAGTCAACATGGTTTTAGGAAAGGGAGATCGTGTCTAACTAACTTGCTTGATTTTTTTGAGGATGCAACATTGATAATGGATAATTGCAAAGCATATGACATGGTTTATTTAGATTTCCAGAAAGCTTTTGACAAAGTCCCGCTTAAAAGATTAATTCTCAAACTGAATGCAGTAGGGATTCAAGGAAACACATGTACATGGATTAGGGAGTGGTTAACATGTAGAAAACAAAAAATACTGATTAGAGGAGAAACCTTAGAATGGAGTGTGGTAACCAGTGGAGTACCACAGGGATCAGTATTAGGTCCTCTGCTATTCCTAATCTACATTAATGATTTAGATTCTGGTATAGTAAGCAAAACTGTTAAATTCGCAGACGACACAAAAATAGGAGGAGTGGCAAACACTGTTGCAGCAGCAAAGGTCATTCAAAATGATCTAGACAAGATTCAGAACTGGGCAGA
>NC_054578.1:3096142-3111599 GCF_017654505.1 Polyodon spathula | reverse complement strand
ACGCTTCAAGATGCCATTCCTTATTCATTCAATGCTCTTGTTTTCCAGGATTTGGAAGGCTGGTAACAGACTGCTTGACATGCTGTCATTAAACCTGCAGCCACAGCTGTATTCCCAGCAGTCTGCTTCATTGTGCGGACAGTCCTGTAGTTTGTATCTTGATTCCAGGTTCAGACTCACTATAGTACTATCCAGTACCAATCGCATTCTCCAAACAGGCTACAGAGCAGCACTAGTGACCAGGAAACAAGCCCAGCACACACGCAAAAAAAATGTATTTCTATTACAGTTTGTCTTACTGTAGATGGTTTTATATAGTTCATATATTTGAAATACACAGCTTTCCAATGCATATTGTGATGGAGTGTAGCTTCCACACTGGAATTTAGAGGCTTTGGGACCCTGGGGTTTGGATTGAACACTCCATCTTGCTGAAGATCATTGAGGCCAGCGAGCCATGTTGGTAAAGGTTTGATAATGACGTAATTGATTCATTTTGGCAAATGTGAAACAGCTGACAATGATAGGCGGGTCTTTTAAATGCCCAGCAATCGAAGCGGTACAGAGGGGAGAGACAGCGGAGGAGGCCAGTGGTGAGTAACACAGCTGTGTTTATATAGCTGCTGTGATTACTGTTAAAAAGGGGGTTTGTTTCACCGGTAAACGGCTTACCTGTCCGGTGCAGTTAGTTGATACAGTAATAAAGTTTACACAGCGCTCCGGGAAGGAGCTAGTCTTTTTGTTTTGAAAACTCATTGAGAATAAATAAACACACAGGCACTGACCTGCTGGAACTGAATTCACTGTGTGCTGTTTGGAACAAAAGTAAGCCAGTTCATCACAATACATTGTACTCACATTTTACACATACGAAACAGATGTTTATATGTATTTGAAATATTCATCTTTAACTTCATATATTAATCATTTTGTTTTTTAGTAATATATTGAAAATGTGTTTTCTTTGCATGTTGGTGAAGCTTTCCAGCAGCACTTGTGAGTGTGTCACAAACCACAGCACAGCAGCTCTCCACAAGGTATTTTACTACAGGAAGATCTGAGATGAGCATTACAAAAATAAGCCATTAACATGCTTAACATTTAAAAACAGAATCAGCATTCGATGCAAAGCAAACTGGAAAAGCTGTAGCATTACTAAACTAGTAACACTAGTACTGGTAAACTAACTAGTAATAGGACAGCACTTGTCTGGTCAATATATAAAATGAAATGGTTTCTCATCCATACACTGCTAGAAATAACATCAAATATAAATCAATAGAGCAAGACAACAACTAAACTGTGAACAGGGTACGGGGTGAATTCACATTGCATGGAAAGCAAACTTCATCCTGATTGTATGTTTTTAATTGTCACAGCAATTAATTTAAACACTCAAATATAGTGTAAAGAAATGTACATATTCTGAAATCTAAAAAACTAACACCATTTACACAGCGGTTACATCAAGATTTGCTCTTTAAAAAGGAAACCCTGTTCTAAACCCTGCTGCTAATTTTCTGTGTTTCCTCTTCAATGGAGCTGTAGAAGTGCAGCGAGTTGCTCAGCAGATTCATAACATTCATACTCAGGCTCTGCAATGAGATCTTCTCTGTTCCTCAAGTGAAGAGTCTGTGGATTCACTCAGAAGCGCACAGCATCCTGCTCACAGATCCAGGGATAATCTCTGTTACACGACTTTCTGCATATACACCACTTCCATACACAGAGGCACAGTGATACTCTCTGTGTTGTGTGGAAACTGAAATCCTGCCAGAAACAATGAAAGCAGCATCAGCACCAGCGGTTTGTTGCAATACAATAAGCAGGTGATGTTTTTCATCTGAGAAATTCCAGTCATGTAGTTCATTCAGTTTCCTGTGAAGTAATAAAAACACAAAGAGGAGACTCACTTCTCATCAAGCTGAGTGCCATCAACCCAAAGCCAGTGAGGATCTTTTCTACGCAGTCCAATCCAGTAAATGCTGTTAGATGGTATAGCTCAGTCTATGGTGTCCTGTAGAGACAGACAAGAATCTATTGAAACATGTGAAGCAATGGACACTCTTACAAGGGCTTTTCTCAGTTATCTTTACAGGTCGCTTGTGTTTTTGTTTTATCTTCAATAGCTGTAAGTGTAGCAGGGTTGCAGTTTCACCAGCGTATCCATTGTAATGATGCATATACTGTATATATTAGAGCGACCTCTTGTGGTCAGCGAGTGGAATGGCAAGCGCTAATAGGAATGCAGATGGACTGATCCAAAAGAAGTCATGGGGGGAATGTATTATTCAAATGTGAAAAACGCCCAAAACCCTGTGTTTCTAGAATAACAATATCATCTGAATGAATGTTTATAAACTTCCAGTTGTATATATTTTGTCTTTATCGGTTCAATGACGCTACAGGGAACTGTTTTTATATTAGAAACTTGGGTCAGTCCATCTGTAAGAAACCGCCGTCACTGCAATCACCAGGGCCGGCCTTAGGGCAAGGCATGCAAGGCGGCAGCCTAGGGCCCCACCCCCAAGGGGCCCCTGCGTGCGTCATAAACTGTGTATATGACATCTTGAAATGAATCCGATTCAGACTCTTCACAATAATCATCTCTTGATTTCTGCTTCCCAATGTACTGTTTGCACTGACTGAGAAAGCGGACGTGTTTCCTCATGTGTGTGTACTGGGTTTGTGTGCTGCCATAACGTGCATTAATAAGGGCGTGCCGCGTGCGCAGGTTTGCTTTCACTTAACATTTAACAAAGTAAAGTAGCCTACAATCAGAGGACAAGAAGCACTTAAACTAGCAGCACAACATCGCAACGATGGACATAAGAATTAAAAAAATGCAACATCAAAGTGTTAGCTGTGTGATAATCAATAGCCTGTCCCTCTTAAATTCTACTGAAGAAAACCAAGGCAGGGCAGGGCAGGGCAGGGCAGGGCAGGGCAGGGGGCAGGGCAGGGCAGGGCAGGGCAGGGCAGGGCAGGGCAGGGCAGGGCAGGGCAGGGCAGGGCAGGGCAGGGCAGGGCAGGGCAGGGCAGGGCAGCCTCGTATTTTAGTTTTTTTGGAGTCTTTTCTTAAAGTGAGTACTACTGATAGATACTGAAATAGAGACTGTGTGTATAAAGAAGGACCACCACACCAGCGCTCTGAATAGGTATCTGTAACAAATGAAATGTTTGGAAGTCGGCTACACTCGTAAATACAATATAAAATACATATAAAATATAAAATAAAGCCCCTTGGCTAAAATATTCAGAAAAATACTTGATTGTGTTTTGCTTGGCATACTGTTTTCATGTACAGTAATTTACCCAGCAAAAATGAAAGAGCACTCAAATCTGCAGCTGAATGCATCCAAATGTGAAAAGTTACACGTGAATTTGATAAGCAGATCAGTCAGATCTAATTTTAGATTTATATAAAAAGGATAACGTTTGGAAACAGTTTTCATTTCTCTTAGAAATGACGGCACACATGCAGTGTGGTTCTGCTTGCTTCATTACTGAAGGTAAGCAGTAGCTGCTGTTTTATTGATATGTGTGGGCGGCTTTCTTTAAATTGGGATAATAGGGCCCCACACAGACTATGGCCCTCGCTCTAGTATTCTAATATTATTTGGTTTCATTCTTGTACATATCGTTATTAATGTGTTTGTATTTCATGATATGTAGTGGGAAAGGTTTAGCCCCAGTCACTGAGCTTTCAAATAGCCAATGGTTAACAAGCTGCTTTGAGAAAGTCCCATGGAGGAAGAAGTGTCTTGTGTTAAGATGGAAACGAGAAAAATATGAACCCATCTCTGTGAATTGTACAGAACCCAAAGGGATGTCATAAAAATAAAACAGTCTTAATATATTGACTTCTGTTTTCTCCAGATCCTGAGATAAATGATCTTGTGATCTTGATATAAAAATTTTATTTATTCATTATTTTATTATGATTTCCCTTTAGCGGTTCTGTAGAATTGAACTCCGAGTGTCTGTAATTAGAAAGCTCTCTGTGACTCTTACCAGCTCCTCCTTGTTCTCAATCACAGCAAGATGAGCCCCGAGTTTGGAACAGGACTCGTTAGCAAAGTCCCAGGAGTTCCGCTCAGTGGATAAGAAATAACAGCTTCCATTGTATCCCTTCCTCCATCCATCCAGACAGACTGCACACGACTCCACTGAAAATAATGAGAGCGGCATGAATGGTTTATTTAAGCAGAATAATGAATAAAATACAAGCATGATAAAAGCAGCACCTTCTGTACACAGACTTGCTGTCTCCACTCCAGTCTTCAAGATGTTGAAATAATAATGTGATCAATATAGACACTGTGACATGTCACAGGGTTGGGGGGGGGGGGGCACCACAGCACTTGAGGGACATTCATTCCAATCATGTATTCAGGGACAACATGAGGTACAGTATAGAATTCACAGGGATACCAAAATATCTACCTTCCTTGCCAGTGTTAGGATCTCCACATAGTCTCTGCCTGAGGCCCTTCTTATACTTGCTGAGCTCTCTGGTGATGACATCACCATTGTAATTCTGCAGACAGGCTGGACTGGTTGACTGGGAGAGATGCTGTGATTGTGATGCACTTGTAGACCTACTGAAAAAACAGCAGAGTTTATTACCAGTGCTGCAGATCAGTGCATCAGTTCAGCTGATCAATCAGACTGCTCGGTTAAACAGTAAGTTTAAAAGTCTGGCTTTGAAAAAAAAAATGTATTGAACAAATAGCCAAACATTATTGAAAAAGTTGCAGCAGGCTAAAACAATAATGACAGCTTTCTGTACTTGTGATTTTAACAGCTGAACTGTTGTGTAGCTGAGTGTTCAATTCAAAGATTACATTTTCAATGCTGCTTCACATTTTAAGAAAGCCATTCAAGTTAACTGAGCTGCAGTCTTGTACTGCCTGCAGATTGATAGCTTTAGATAAAAACTCAGAACAACGTTTAAACCTGTTCTTACTTGCTGTCCCCATGACGAAAGTTGGCAAACAGATGGTCCTGGTCGGGGAGGAGGCACCCCGGCAAGGGCTTGTTACATCGCTGGGGATGTCTGGCCCTTAGGCGGCACTCCTCCTCCCTGTGCCTGTCCCTCACTCTCTTTATCCTCTTTCCTTCTTCTCCCCATTGATTTCTTTCTTTTTTGTAATCCAGAGGCTCTGCGGGTTTTTTTTTATCACTGCCAAGAGCAAGACCCCCACTGTGACCCCCAGAGCAATGGTGACCCTGGACTGAGAAGTGGGCTCGACGGGGGGGACTGGGAGAGAGAGAATACTGTGTATTTATCATGTCAATAAAGCTCTTGAATTGAATTGAGAGGGAGAGATACCTGTAATGTATTGTAATGCCAGATGGTTTATCTTGAAATACTCCATTATTTCAGTAAAGTTAACTTCTCAACTTTTACAACACCACATCATTATCATAATACTCGACTGCATCACATTTGAGTCCCTCAGAAGGTATTAATGTATAAAATCAGCCAGGTATTAAGTAACACAGAGAGACTAACACTAACTCAACAATAATGCCCTTTACTGAACTCTGCCTACTGTCCTCAACAGGAACTGGCTGGTTTTCAGTCCAGTCTTGTCAGCTGTCAACTGAACTACTCACCCCCATGTTGTTCTCCTGCTCTCCTGCCCTGGGGCTGGTTTACTGTTGAGTAGACATCCTCAGAAGGTTTCTGCAGCCCAGTGTAAATACTGTCTGTCTCCATAGCTTGTGCAGTAGAGCAGTAAGCTAGACAGGAAGCCCTGACTACTATGGCGAGGACTCTACAGGACTGGACAGAGGAAAGAAGAAATAGGTTTTTACACAGGAAGTTGTGGCTGTTCTATTATTAGTTTATTAATATTCACAGCAGTCTGCTTCATTGTGCGGACAGTCTTGTAGTTTGTATCTTGGTTCCAGGTTCAGACTCACTGTAGTACTATCCAGAACCAATCGCATTCTCCCAACAGGCTACAGAGCAGTCCACACACAAAGAAAACACAGACATTGTTTTCTCTCAGGAACTTTGTTATTTTTCAAACTAAACCCATCTCCTTCTACAGCTTTCAACCGATCAACTCGATTATTTCGAAAAGCTATTGCGAAATAGCTGAAGTTAGTTGCTCTTGCTTATTGTGGTGATCCCGTTTGAAATGTGAGCGCAGTGCCCAGAAAATGCCATTTGTTTTGCCTGGAATTCCAAGTTTTCGGCAGTAGGGCCCCCGCCTATATACTCTATTTTGGAGAATTACACAGCCCCTGTCTGCCATCTTGTGGCAAAAGCTTGTAATTGCAGACGACCACACCTACTGTGTTCAACCCTTTACTGTCTGTTAAACACACACACACACACACACACACACACACACACAGTATTGTACATAAACTCACTACACTATAGCACTGAAATTCACATGCATTACTGTGCAGTAGACAATTACTGTAAACTATTATTATTATTTATTTATTAGCAAATGCCGCCCTTACCCAGGGCGACTTACAGTCGTATACAAAAAATACATTTCAAGATTATTATTAATACAATTAAGAGCAAGATACAAAACACAATGACTTCAGTTCTAGTAAATGCTGCATTAAGAAGAAAAAAAAACAGCATATACAGTCCTTATTGTTTAAAGTAGAAAGGTGACATTTATATCATGCAGTCAAAAATGACTTTTAGCAAAATGCTTCCATGTTAGTGTTTAGTGCAGTCGTCTGTTCATGTTAATCAGCTGCCAGACAGCTTGTTGATGGGCTCTCGCTGTATGATATGAACACACTCAATAGGTCTGGAGCAGGGAATCCAATTTCAGACACTTCCCAATCCAGGAGTTAGGGATTGATTATTATTATTATTTTTTTTTAATCCATGATTCCATTTTTGTAATAATAATAATACCGTGCTTTCGCTTTTATTAGTCTAATAATTAGCGGCGTACATGCGCAGGCTAATGCAATTACTCGACAAAGGAGTTCTTCAACGAATTAGTCAAAAAACACATCAAGTAAAGATCACACAGTCGTGTCGCTGCAGCTCCAGCGCAGTGATTTCACTGTCTCAGCAGGGCGGCACAGCTGCTGCTAAACTCAATAATACTGTTATTTAAAAACATAAACTTAGATAAAACACACTGAACTCATTAAACTAAACTACAAACACTGAACATTTAAACTCCAGAAAGCAAACGCACCCAGTAAATACTACACATTTTTAAAAGCAGCAGCATCATGCAATGATTATTATTTTTCTGTCTAGTCTCCAGACTGCAGTCCACCGCGCTGCTGTTTGACTGTGTAATTGAGCCCTGTGTGCGCTCAGCGCTCCTCACTGTCAGCAGCCGCTTGGGTGTTTATAGTAGGGATGGGCGAGACCACTGAGTCTCTTTTCGATCCGATACCAAGTAATACCAAGGCTAGTATCCCAATACCAGTACCGATACCGATACTTTTAAAAGTCTTCTTATGTACATAAAAAGGGGAAATCTTTGTGATTTCTACAGTGAAAATTGGTAAATGCAGACATTAAAAATTATATTTGAAAGCCTTTGCATTAGTATTAAATAAACTACCAATGATCAGACTTCTCTTTTTGTTTTCTGTTTAATAACAGCAATTATAAAACACATGTTCAATAACGTTCAACAAAAGTTCAATTATATTATTACCCTTTTCAGGTGTTATTCTTCACATCACTTCAGCTGAAAATTTGGGCTAATCAGATACCCTGAAGTGAAATCAACAACAGAAAATAAAAACCTCTTAAGAAGAAAAGAAGAATAAATGCTGCTCTGATTTCTAGGAACACATATATTTAGTCTTTTAATTTAGCTTTTAATTTTTAACACAAACTTCTTACAGCACCAGGCAGGATGCACTTGAGGTCAACACTTGAAATGTAGGCTACATAAAGTAACTGTCAACCTCTACCTTGATTCTTTCCCCATTTATAGGTTTTTGTTTAGAAACAACAGCATGTTGACATTTCCCCCTTCAGTCTGTTTCTTCTTTGGCTCACTAACTCTCCTGCCTTTGATAAAATTCTTTCTGAGGGTACTGATGAAGCAATGAATCCCAGGTGTTTTGCTGCAAGTCTGCTTAGGGATGGGAATGTTTGCTCATGCTCTTGCCACCAATGTAATGGGTCCTGGTCCCGGGGAATTAACTTTTCCTCTAAGTAACGGCGCATTTCAAAGAGTGCATCAGTACCTGTTGAGCGGTGCTGTTGGGCAGACAGAACTTGAATGTCAAAATCCGCCCATATCCCTCCTTTTGCTGTAGCTGGGGCAGAGCTTGGGGTAGATGCAGGAGTCACTGGTGAGGTAGAGCCTGGCACAGGTGCTGAGGTAGAGCCTGGCGGTGGTGACTCTGAAGTGGGCTGATGGACTTCTTGCATTTCAGTGAGCATTCGCTTTTTCATAGTTTCCACATTGTCTCTGTCACGAAATGCAAGGTTTTTAAACCTTATGTCCAAGAACGTGCTGGCAGCGAGACTGTGAAAGGTTTCAATCCCACGGAATCTGCGTTGACATTGCAGTGCCAGTTCTGTGGCAAGGGAGCTACCTTGACGCTCAGTGGCTGCAGCTGCTCTGAGAAGTAATGATACAAGGGGAATCACTTTTGAGACAGAAACCTTTCGGCTGAAACTTCCCGCGTTGCCTCTTCGAAGGGTCTCAGGGCCTCAATGGTAAGGTGGATCATGGATAGCTCTTCATTGCTTAAGCATAGGGTGTTCTTTCCAAGTAGACAGAGGGCTGTGGTAACTGCTTCCCTCTGCTCATGGAATCTCTCCAACATGTAGAATACAGAATTCCACCTTGTTTCTACTGACTGAATCAGTTTATGCTCTGCCACCTTCAGTTGCTTTTGTATTTGTTTGAGCTTCTCTGTGGCTTTCGTGCTGTGGTGGAAAAAAGACACAATGCTGCTGCATTTCTCCAGGAGCTGAACAACTTCAGGAACAGCTTTAATTCCATCTTTTACCACCATGTTTAAGGTGTGGGCGAAACAGGGGCAGTGCTTCCACCCAGCCTTGCGCACTGCAGAAACCATATTTGCACCATTGTCTGTAACAACTGCTACCACCTTCTGAGTTATGCCCCATTCATCTGTTATTCTTTTTAGCTCTAAACTAATGTTGTCAGCTGTATGCTGTCCATAGAAACTACAGGTTTCTAAAACAAACTCCTGCATTTGCCAGTTGTCAGTGAAATGACAGGACACAGTCAAATATGCCTCAGTGGACCTTGAAGTCCACATGTCTGTTGTGAGAACCACACTGTGTGCATGTTGACAATTTGCCCTTACTTTGTCTTGCCAGTCTTTATACATGTCGGCAATTGTACCCTCCATCAAGCGTTTGCGGCTTGGGATTTTATAGTGCGGATCAAGGGTCTTGACAAATGCATTAAAACCTCTATCCTCAACAACTGAGATTGGCTGGAGGTCCCTCACAATCATCTCTCCCAGGCTTCTTGTAACCTCAGCAGCTCTTTGGGAGTCATCTATGAAAAATAAAAATACTTATGTCCTACAAGCTACACTACATGCAGTTATGTCTTTATACAGCATGGGCAGTATATGGGAGTAACTCTCATTCAGCCCAAAATAGTTAGACTAAGTAGCTACAGGCAATTACTTAACATTTAAAGTGTGTAATATAATTAATGTATGAAGAGTTTCATTCCAAAATGCATTATCCACCATTTGATAAAAGTGACACCTTTGTGATAAAATGATGGCTGGCATAAGAGTGATATTCACCAGATCATTCCTGAAGGTATTAGCGACCTGAGATCTTTACTTACATTTTATAAGATATCATCTATGTTTTAGAAATCCTGAGCAATGCATATCAGTTTTTCCACAAAACTGATATAATGCATTCAGATATTGTTTGAAAATGTGGCGGTATTTGTCTGTGTTCTCTCCCCCTCCTCTAATCGCCTCCGCTGAAACTCGTCCTGCTCTCGTGTGGGACTGATTTTTATGTGTTTTGGAAGGTTTGTGGTATTGCCGCAATATCTTACACACTTTTGACATGTGTCAGGTTTTGCTTCATTGCTGTTTATTGCAGTGCAATGGTAAGCGAGCTCCCTCTCGCTGCTGTGACTGACTGTGAGTGAGTGACTGCGTGTGTCTCGGCGTGCCTCTCTATAGGCTATATGAGGAGCGGAGGGACAGCGAGCAAGGAGAAGCAGTTCCTATCCGAAACAGCAATGTGCTACATTTCATTTTATTTTATTTTCACTTTTCAGTATCTGATACACATTTAGTTTCATTAAAAAAAAAAAAAATATCACTGGTTAAAGAAAGCACCTGGTATCGATATTTTTATGTGAGGATCGATTCTCAAAAATGAGGGGGAGGATCGCTGCTAGGCAACCGGCTCCTGAACTTTCCCCTCAGCCGAGCTGAGACCGTTAGGATTTAAAAATGCGAACGTTCCGAGCGGCGCGAGGCGCTTCGGTTAATCAGCGCACCGCTGCGGACATTTTAATTGTGAAGAAAACCATGTTTTAAATTCTCAAACTGCTCTGTATTAAAAACTCTTCAGTTCAGACCGTTTCCAGCAAATAAAAGAAGGTGCGTATTTATAATAAGTGTATTTGTTACGATATTAAGAGTAAGCCTACGAATATATTTCAAGTTGGTGGTGCAGTTTGCTGTATAATTTATTTTTATTTTTTCTGTAGAAAATGTACTATTTCTTTTTTTTTTTTTTTAAATATATTATTTTATTGTTTTCACAAAATAACATCCATACATTATCAGTTCATCTGCTGGTGTAATCAAATGACAAATATTAGTCAGTGAACCCCTTTCACACTGGCATGCTGTGCCCGGGTCAGGACCGGGTTATCAAGCCATCGGGGCCACAAACGCGTTGACACGACGCGTGAGAAAGTGACCAATGAGAACCCGAACTGATCAACGCGTAAAGAAGATTGTGATTAGACTGCGCGTCCTAAAAACAGCGCCATAATGTGAAAAGACAAGCGCAGTGAAGGAGATGCTACGCGGAGCACAAAGAGCCAATGGGGTAATAGGACCGTTTAGGGGGCGTAACGAGTCACGCAACAGCCAATCAAGGCTTTTTTTTGTAGGTAGACAAGGTGATGAACTCGTCTCGTGCATACAATAGGCCTAATTTACAAATTAATTCTTAATATTGCAACCTAAATAATGTTTATTTTTTAATAGCTCTTTAGCGTAAATTCCACATTTATCCTTAGATGGAGCAGACATCCTAAGTGGAGACAGAAATGTACTGCAACAACATTATTTTCGTACTGTTTAGATTTTAATGTTCAAATGGCTTTGCTTTTCATTGTTATTATTTACTGTGTGTTTTGTGTCATCAGACCCTTGGATATAAAATAAAACCCCATTGCACCTGGATTATTGTTTATTGATCACCTGCACACTGTTAACCACTTTGCCACAGGGACTTGTATACTAACTGGCATATAAATCTAAATTCTATTAAAACTGTCTGAGGGGCAGACTAGGACAGCGAGAAAGCCAGGGTAATGTACATTGCTGACAGACAGCATGTGGAGGGCGTGTACAAGAACAGAGATTTTCTTTCAAGCATGAAGAAGGTGAATTACATGAATACTGTATTTGCGTATCTTCTGGTGGATTGATTTGGAACAGTGATTAATCAGATTGAAAGGTAACATTCAGAGTCCTTTACCGGAGATTAAGACCCTCGTAAAGATCAAACTGTTCCGTTTTGTTAGCGCTCCAAAACAATAGGATTTATTTTAGTTTTCTATTGTTTGTTAAAAGAAGCCGTGTTCCCATCGGAAAAGTGACTCTGTGCAACAAATAAACTTGCAGGTCCCGTCCCGTTTAAACTTGCAGGTCCCGTCCTGTTTAAACTTGCAGGTCCCGTCCTGTTTAAACTTGCAGGTCCTTGCAGGTCCTTTTAAACTTGCAGGTCCCGTCCAAACTTGCAGGTCCCCTCCAAAAAGACCTGTTAGGAAGCCAGAGCTGTGTTCAGTTATACTTAGTGTTCCGCATTCTCCGTTTTTATCTTCACACATTTTTCACAGGAATTTTTTGGAGTTTAGTTTCCATATATTAAAATAGGGATAAAATCAGTAAAAATGTGTGTTTTTAATTGAAACATGAGGAAAAAAATCTCAGCATACACATTGTATCAGCTGAGGATCCAGTAACGTGGTGTGTAGGTCAGGCAAGTCCAGTGAATAGTAGGAGGGGATCAAGAGATCTACAAGTGCAGTCTAATCAGGGGGGTGCTGTCTCCCAAGCGCCGAAAATCATGATGCACAATCTTCACCTCTGTGACTGAGCCTGCTGTCAGTGCCAGTGTCACCTTGCCTCTAGCTTGGGAGTTGAAACAGAGAATCTTAACATTCAGGTCTTTCAGGATTACTTGCCATTAGTTCACCTGTATGGATTGTGCTTTCAGTTTCTACAGTCACAGCAGAGACACCCAGCATTGAAAACAAGACCCTGACACTCAGAAGCTGTGTGGGACTACAGTCACAGCAGAGACACACAGCATTGAAAACAAGACCCTGACACTCAGAAGCTGTGTGGGACTACAGTCACAGCAGAGAAACACAGCATTGAAAACAAGACCCTGACACTCAGAAGCTGTGTGGGACTACAGTCACAGCAGAGAAACACAGCATTGAAAACAAGACCCTGACACTCAGAAGCTGTGTGGGACTACAGTCACAGCAGAGAGACCCAGCACTGAAAACAAGACCCTGACACTCAGAAGCTGTGTGGGACTCACATCTTTTAAAAGGTAATTTACAATGTTATGTTCTATTAAGGAAATGGGTAGAAAGGACCTTCAAACTTATTAGAGCTGGTTGATTTGAAACCTGTTCCCTGTAGAGGATTGTGAAGCCAGAGCAAAAGCAAAGGCCTGTTTTCAGATAGGATTACAGTCATGTGAACAGTATAGAACTAACAGGAAACTAGTGTGTGTGAATAAAAACAAAGCTCAGCGATGATCATGTTGAACCACAGACTCAAAACCCTGCATCGACAAGGACTGCATTCTGTCATTTTAATGTTATTTTATGTTCCTGTAACACGACTCATAAGTTGATTTCTGACAATCGTGGTGAGGAGGAGTCAGAAAACAGTGTATGTGACGTGATGGTGATAATCATACTGAAGCAATAGGGTTCATGTATAAGTGAATACGCTGTGTGTACGGTGTCTCTTATTGTATAAGAGATGTCATTTCATGCAGCTAGTGAGACAGGAGCACAAAGCACAGCTAATGAAGAATCTCCACAAAAACACAACAAACATAAAACAAAGGTTTTGCTTTGAATGGTGTGAATGTTCTGTACACAGGGTGCCATCTGTACAAGGGATAGCCTGTCACAGGGATGTGTTGTTGTCACAGGGATGTGCAAGTAGCCTCACAGGGATGTGTTGTTCAAGGGATAGCCTGTCACAGGGATAGCCTGTCACAGGGATGTGTTGTTAGCACAGGGTGTTGTTCAAGGGATAGCCTGTCACAGGTGTTGTTCAAGGGATAGCCTGTCACAGGGATGTGTTGTTCAAGGGATAGCCTGTCACAGGGATGTGTTGTACAAGGGATAGCCTGTCACAGTGATGTGTTGTTCAAGGGATAGCCTGTCACAGGGATGTGTTGTTCAAGGGATAGCCTGTCACAGGGATGTGTTGTTCAAGGGATAGCCTGTCACAGGGATGTGTTGTTCAAGGGATAGCCTGTCACAGGGATGTGTTGTTCAAGGGATAGCCTGTCACAGGGATGTGTTGATTTCGTAAATTTGTGAGTTAAAATTTCTTTTGCGATACCAATGATTACAATTGAACTAGAGAAACATACAATACAGTTGCATACCACGCATGTGTTCTGCTTTTATCCTCTTAAAACCAAAAAGCTGCATTCGGTCACAGGTCAGAGTGAAGGGTACTGTTAGATTGAATTACAAACAGCAACCTGACCCATTAATTACTCTAAAATAAAATAAAAATACATCAAATACATTAAAACCTTCAGAAATGGAAGAGCAAGAAATGTATGTTTTTAACAATGAAGGTTGTTTTTCATTATTTTACTGTGACCCCTGATTTTATCATTTGATCTGTGGCAGAATCTGGTTCCAGTGGTTGGTTTGATTTCAGTACCCAAGACCACATGTGCTAGAAACAGACAGGTTGATTCAGAGAGGGACTTGATAGTTTATTAAATGAACAAGTATAAACTCCCCTGGTCTCTCAGAAGGGATTCTCTCTGGTTCAGCTGATATTATACACTTCCCTGGTCCCTCAGAAGGGCTTCTGTCTGGTTCAGCTGATATTATACACTTCCCTGGTCCCTCAGAAGGGCTTCTCTCTGGTTCAGCTGATATTATACACTTCCCTGGTCTCTCAGAAGGGCTTCTGTCTGGTTCAGCTGATATTATACACTTCCCTGGTCTCTCAGAAGGGCTTCTCTCTGGTTCAGCTGATATTATACACTTCCCTGGTCCCTCAGAAGGGCTTCTCTCTGGTTCAGCTGATATTATACACTTCCCTGGTCCCTCAGAAGGGCTTCTCTCTGGTTCAGCTGATATTATACACTTCCCTGGTCCCTCAGAAGGGCTTCTCTCTGGTTCAGCTGATATTATACACTTCCCTGGTCCCTCAGAAGGGCTTCTCTCTGGTTCAGCTGATATTATACACTTCCCTGGTCCCTCAGAAGGGCTTCTCTCTGGTTCAGCTGATATTATACACTTCCCTGGTCCCTCAGAAGGGCTTCTCTCTGGTTCAGCTGATATTATACACTTCCCTGGTCCCTCAGAAGGGCTTCTCTCTGGTTCAGCTGATATTATCCACTTCTCTGGTCTCTCAGAAGGGCTTCTCTCTGGTTCAGCTGATATTATACACTTCCCTGGTCCCTCAGAAGGGCTTCTCTCTGGTTCAGCTGATATTATACACTTCCCTGGTCCCTCAGAAGGGCTTCTCTCTGGTTCAGCTGATATTATACACTTCCCTGGTCCCTCAGAAGGGCTTCTCTCTGGTTCAGCTGATATTATACACTTCCCTGGTCCCTCAGAAGGGCTTCTCTCTGGTTCAGCTGATATTATACACTTCCCTGGTCCCTCAGAAGGGCTTCTCTCTGGTTCAGCTGATATTATACACTTCCCTGGTCCCTCAGAAGGGCTGACATTATACACTTCCCTGGTCTCTCAGAAGGGCTTCTCTCTGGTTCAGCTGATATTATACACTTCCCTGGTCTCTCAGAAGGGCTTCTCTCTGGTTCAGCTGATATTATACACTTCCCTGGTCCCTCAGTCTCTCTGGTTCAGCTGATATTATACACTTCCCTGGTCTATCAGAAGGGCTTCTCTCTGGTTCAGCTCACTTCCCTGGAAGGGCTTCTCTCTGGTTCAGCTGATATTATACACTTCCCTGGTCTCTCAGAAGGGCTTCTCTCTGGTTCAGTTGATAT
>NC_054578.1:3086824-3091824 GCF_017654505.1 Polyodon spathula | reverse complement strand
GAGAGACGAGAGCTCAGCAGTCCCGGCGGGACCGCCTGAGGCCAGCGCTCGCGGACGGCTCGCGAGGCCCGGGGACGGGGAGGACGGAGGACGCCGCAAACGGGGACACCAGCCCGTCGGTCGTTCCCCAGCGGCTCGATGCAGGACAACTGAGACTGCTCCGGGGACGTATCGGCCTCACCGGGAAGGGACGCTGCGCCGAGGAGAACGGGGCACCTCAAGGCGAGCGAGCGAGCGCGTCCGAGGGAACGGGTAGAAGGGGGAGGAACCACCGTGCCTGAACACCGGCGCGAGGCCGGCCCGCAGGGGCCCTCCTTCGTCGGACATCAACAGCCAAACGGGTAAGTACCGGCAAAACGGGGGGAGGGGCCTGGACCCTTCCCCTGGCAGAGAACCGCAGCCCGAACAAGCACAGGGCTACTGGAAGACGAGGGGGGGGGGTGGCCCCGAACCTAGCCGCCGACGAGAGCCCCGAACCCGGCTTCCTTCGGCGCACCCCCCCAGGTAGGAAGCGAAAAAAAGATCCAACCGGAACACGTGGAAGGTGGCGATCGGCCAAGGCTCCACCCCGCCTACGAGGCTCCCCTGCCGGCCTGAGCCTCGGCCACAAGTCCTCGAGCGAGACTTCCGTCGTTTCGTCTCGTTCGAAAAACCCTGCTGGCGAAAATCCCCGCGAACCCGGCCCCGTTGTCCTGCGGGGGTCGAGTGCCGAAGGGGGCGAGGCGCCGGTTCGGGCCGGGGAACCCCCCACCGCCGCCCGGCCTGGAGCCTTCGGATCGCGCCCTTGTCGGACTTCCGCAGGCGGGGCCTCGGTGGCTATGGTCATCCAATGTAAAAGATAGGCTACATGACCATGCTTTTTGAAAAACTTAGTCTCTGGCGGAGGCGAAAAACTCGTGACTCTGGTCATGCAATGTTAAAGTAGGAGAATTCTCCGAGGCGCCATGGTTCGGGCCGGGGAACCCCCGCCGCCGCCCGGCTGGAGCCTTCGGATCGCGCCCTTGTCGGACTTCCGCAGGCGGGGCCTCGGTGGCTATGGTCATCCAATGTAAAAGATAGGCTACATGACCATGCTTTTTGAAAAACTTAGTCTCTGGCGGAGGCGAAAAACTCGTGACTCTGGTCATGCAATGTTAAAGATAGGAGAATTCTCCAATCTACATGACCATGTGCCAAGACCTCCAGGCGGAGAAGGTAAAGCTTACATGACCAGAGTCCAGGACCTCGGCAGCAGCTCCCAGGGACCGGGGCTACCTCCCGCGGCCGAGGCAGGGCTCCAGGACCTCGGCAGCAGCTCCCAGGGACCGGGGCTACCTCCCGCGGCCGTGTCGGGGCTCCAGGACCTCGGCAGCACCCGCCAGCAGCACCCGGGGCACTTCCACGTACAGGACTTAGCACCAGAAGGTAAAGCTTACATGACCAGAGTCCAGGACCTCGGCAGCAGCTCCCAGGGACCGGGGCTACCTCCCACGGCCGAGGCAGGGCTCCAGGACCTCGGCAGCAGCTCCCAGGGACCGGGGCTACCTCCCGCGGCCGTGTCAGGGCTCCACCGGGGCTACCTCCCGCGGCCGTGTCAGGGCTCCAGGACCTCGGCAGCACCCGCCAGCAGCACCCGGGGCACTTCCACGCACAGGACTTAGCTCCAGAACCACGTACAGGACTTAGCACCAGAAGGTAAAGCTTACATGACCAGAGTCCAGGACCTCGGCAGCAGCTCCCAGGGACCGGGGCTACCTCCCGCGGCCGAGGCAGGGCTCCAGGACCTCGGCAGCAGCTCCCAGGGACCGGGGCTACCTCCCGCGGCCGTGTCAGGGCTCCAGGACCTCGGCAGCAACCGCCAGCAGCACCCGGGGCACTTCCACGTACAGGACTTAGCACCAGAAGGTAAAGCTTACATGACCAGAGTCCAGGAACCCTGCAGCAGCAGCCGCCAGGGACCGGGGCTGCCTCCCGCGGCCGTGTCGGGGCTCCAGGACCTCGGCAGCAGCCGCCAGGGACCGGGGCTACCTCCCGCGGCCGTGTCAGGGCTCCAGGACCTCGGCAGCAACCGCCAGCAGCACCCGGGGCTACTTCCACGGCCGTGTCAGGGCTCCAGGACCTCGGCAGCAACCTCGGCAGCAGCACCAGCAGCACCCGGGCTACTTCCACGCACAGGACTTAGCTCCAGAACCAAGGCAGCAGCCGCCAGGGACCGGGGCTGCCTCCCGCGGCCGTGTCGGGGCTCCAGGACCTCGGCGGCAACCGCCAGCAGCACCCGGGGCACTTCCACGCACAGGACTTAGCTCCAGAACCAAGGCAGCACCCGCCAGGGACCGGGGCTGCCTCCCGCGGCCGTGTCAGGGCTCCAGGACCTCGGCAGCACCCGCCAGCAGCACCCGGGGCACTTCCACGCACAGGACTTAGCTCCAGAACCAAGGCAGCACCCGCCAGGGACCGGGGCTGCCTCCCGCGGCCGTGTCAGGGCTCCAGGACCTCGGCGGCACCCGCCAGCAGCACCCGGGGCACTTCCACGCACAGGACTTAGCTCCAGAACCAAGGCAGCACCCGCCGGGGACCGGGGCTGCCTCCCGCGGCCGTGTCGGGGCTCCAGGACCTCGGCGGCAGCTACCACGGACCTGCGACGCCTTACAGAAATGAATAGTAAGGATCCACCTTACGGAACTACGTGACTCTGGTCAGCCTCACCCTGCCGGGAACGCGAGAGAGACGTAAAGGGCCTGCCCGTAGCATGGTCGGTCCATAGGGGTACGTGACACGAGGTGGTCGGTGCGGGTGGCAAAAGAGCAAAGAGAAGGGCCAGGCCGAGCAAGTGTGGAGGTAACCCGGGACTCCTGGAAGTCGACCGGTGCGCGCCTCCGGACCGATGCACACCCTTGCCGCGAGCAACCGCGACTAACCGGGGTTCAGCCGCCGGACCGGTTCTTTGCCTGAGCAAAGGACCGCAGCCCGAGCAAGCGTGGAGGTAAACGGGGGGCTCCCTGGAAGTCCAACGGGGGAGGCTCCGGACCGATGCCCACCCTTGCCGCGAGCAACCGCGACTCAACGGGGGTCGTGCGTCGTTCTGGGTCCTTGCCTGAGCAAAGGACCGCAGCCCGAGCAAGTTCGGAGGTATCCTGGGCTCCCGGACGTATGCCAGCCACCCCTTGGCGCGAGCAAACGCGGCTAGCCGGGGGAGGTCCAGCAGATTGCCTGGACCCTTCCCCTGGCAGAGTACCGCAGCACACGAGCAAATGCGGAGGTAGCCGGGGCTCCCCCCGGACGTCAACCGCGGGGGGGGGGGGGCTCCGGACCGATGCCCGCCCTTGCCGCGAGCAACAGCAACTATAACCCGGGGTCAAGCGACGTTCTGGGTCCTTGCCTGAGCAAAGGACCGCAGCCCGTGCTAGTGCGGAGGTAAACGGGGCTCCCCGCGGACGTCAACCGGGGGAGGCTCCGGACCGATGCCCGCCCTCGCCTCGAGCAACAGCAACTATAACACGGTGTCGTGCGACGTTCTGGGTCCTTGCCTGAGCAAAGGACCGCAGCCCGTGCAAGTGCGGAGGTAAACGGGGCTCCCTGGAAGTCAACCGGGGGTGGGGGGCTCCGGACCGATGCCCGCCCTCGCCTCGAGCAACAGCAACTATAACACGGTGTCGTGCGACGTTCTGGGTCCTTGCCTGAGCAAAGGACCGCAGCCCGTGCAAGTGCGGAGGTAAACGGGGCTCCCTGGAAGTCAACCGGGGGAGGCTCCGGACCGATGCCCGCCCTTGCCTCGAGCAACAGCCGCATAACGGGGCCTCGTGCGACGTTCTGGGTCCTTGCCTGAGCAAAGGACCGCAGCCCGTGCAAGTGCGGAGGTAAACGGGGCTCCCCCCGGACGTCAACCGGGGGAGGCTCCGGACCGATGCCCGCCCTCATGCAACAGCAACTTAAAATAGGAAATTTCTCAAATCTACATGACCATGTGCAGGACCTCTCGGGTCCTTGCCCTGGCAGAGAACCGCAGCCCGTGCAAGTGCGGAGGTAAACGGGGCTCCCCCCGGACGTCAACCGGGGGAGGCTCCGGACCGATGCCCGCCCTCGCCTCGAGCAACAGCAACTATAACCCGGGGGGCGTCGTGCGACGTTCTGGGTCCTTGCCTGAGCAAAGGACCGCAGCCCGTGCAAGTGCGGAGGTAAACGGGGCTCCCCCCGGACGTCAACCGGGGGAGGCTCCGGACCGATGCCCGCCCTTGCCTCGAGCAACAGCAACTATACCCCGGGGGGTGGTCGTGCGACCTTCTGGGTCCTTGCCTGACGGGCTCCTTGGCCTGGCCTCGGCCAGAGCGAGGCCCGCACCGTCGCCGACGACGAGCGCCCCGGACCCGGCTTCCCCGGCGCACCCCCCCCCCAGGTAGGAAGCGAGAAAAAGATCCAACCGGAACACGTGGAAGGTGGCGATCGGCCAACTCCACCCCGCCTACGAGGCTCCCCTGCCGGCCTGAGCCTCGGCCACAGGCCCGAGCGCCGACTTCCGCGGGGAACCCCCGCCGCCGGGGCCGGATCGCGCCCCTCGGTCATCCAATGAAGATCCCCGCTACATGACCATGCTTTTTGTAAAACTTAGTCTCTGGCGGAGCCGAAAAACTCCCGACTCTGGTCATGCAATGTTAAAGATAGGAAACTTCTCCAAATCTACATGACCATGTGCCAAGGTCGGGTCCAGGGGGCGAAGGTAAAGCGGGCCATGACCAGCCGCCGCCCCAGGAGCCTTCGGATCAGCAGCGGACTTCCGCAGGCGGGGCCTCGGTGGCTATGGTCATCCAATGTAAAAGATAGGCTACATGACCATGCTTTTTGTAAAACTTAGTCTCTGGCACCATGTGCAAACTCGTGACTATGGTCATGCAAGCAGTTAAAGATAGGAGATTCTCCAGGGCTCCAGGACCTCGGCAGCAGCCGCCAGCAGCACCGGGGCTGCCTTCCACGGCCGAGGACAGGGCTCCAGGACCTCGGCAGCAGCTCCCAGGGACCGGGGCTGC